>NC_088420.1:40635013-40752513 GCF_034236695.1 Oncorhynchus nerka | reverse complement strand
GCTTCTTGAAAGTCCAATATCCTTTTTTGGGATAGGGGGCAGCATTTCACTTTTGGATGAATAGCGTGCCCAGAGTGAACTGCCTCCTACTCTGTCCCAGATACTAATATATGCATATTATTATTAGTATAGGATAGAAAAGACTCTGAAGTTTCTAAAACTGTTTGAATGATGTCTGTGTGTATAACAGAACTCACATGGCAGGCAAAAACCTGAGAAGAAATCCAAACAGGAAGTGAGAAATCTGAGGTTGGTCGATTTTCAACCCTGTCCCTATTGAATTCACAGTGAGACATGGATGAAGTTGCACTTCCTGGGGCTTCCACTAGATGTCAACCGTCTTCAGAAACTGGTTTGAGGATTCTACTATAAAGGAGGGGCTCAAGAGGCTTTGAGTCAGTGGTCTGGCAGGGTGTCTCATGCTTGGCAGGGTGTCTCATGCTTGAGTTTGCTCTCGTTCCAGTGCTTTTCTTCAGACAATGAAATTCTCAGGTTGGAACATTATTGATGATTTATGTTAAAAACATCCTAAAGATTGATTCCATACATCGTTTGGCTTTTTTCTACGACCTGTGACGGAACTTTTTTAGTTTTTGTCTGGACGAAGTGCTCGCGCCTCATGAAGATGGATTACTGGGCTGAACATGTTAACAACAAGTGGCTAAATGATGGACTTTATGGAACTTTATGGAACAAATCAGTCATGTATGGTCGAACTGGGATTCCTGGGAGTGCCTTCTGATGAAGATCATCAAAGGTACAGTGCCTTGCGAAAGTATTCGGTCCCCTTGAACTTTGCGACCTTTTGCCACATTTCAGGCTTCAAACATAAAGATATAAAACTGTATTTTTTTGTGAAGAATTAACAACAAGTGGGACACAATCATGAAGTGGAACGACATTTATTGGATATTTCAAACTTTTTTAACAAATCAAAAACTGAAAAATTGGGCGTGCTAAATTATTCAGCCCCCTTAAGTTAATACTTTGTAGAGCCACCTTTTGCTGCGATTACAGCTGTAAGTCGCTTGGGGTATGTCTCTATCAGTTTTGCACATCGAGAGACTGACATTTTTTCCCATTCCTCCTTGCAAAACAGCTCGAGCTCAGTGGGGTTGGATGGAGAGCATTTGTGAACAGCAGTTTTCAGTTCATTCCACAGATTCTCGATTGGATTCAGGTTTGGCCATTCTAACACCTGGATATGTTTATTTTTGAACCATTCCATTGTAGATTTTGCTTTATGTTTTGGATCATTGTCTTGTTGGAAGACAAATCTCCGTCCCAGTCTCAGGTCTTTTGCAGACTCCATCAGGTTTTCTTCCAGAATGGTCCTGTATTTGGCTCCATCCATCTTCCCATAAATTTTAACCATCTTCCCTGTCCCTGCTGAAGAAAAGCAGGCCCAAACCGTGACGCTGCCACCACCATGTTTGACAGTGGGGATGTTGTGTTCAGGGTGATGAGCTGTGTTGCTTTTACGCCAAACACAACGTTTTTGCATTGTTGCCAAAAAGTTCAATTTTGGTTTCATCTGACCAGAACACCTTCTTCCACATGTTTGGTGTGTCTCCCAGGTGGCTTGTGGCAAACTTTAAGCGACACTTTTTATGGATATCTTTAAGAAATGGCTTTCTTCTTGCCACTCTTCCATAAAGGCCAGATTTGTGCAATATACGACTGATTGTTGTCCTATGGACAGAGTCTCCCACCTCAGCTGTAGATCTCTGCAGTTCATCCAGAGTGATCATGGGCCTCTTGTCTGCATCTCTGATCAGTCTTCTCCTTGTATGAGCTGAAAGTTTAGAGGGACGGCCAGGTATTTATCATCATTAGTCATTTAGGTCAACATTGGATCATTCAGAGATCCTCACTGAACTTCTGGAGAGAGTTTGCTGCACTGAAAGTAAAGGGGCTGAATAATTTTGCACGCCCAATTTTTCAGTTTTTGATTTGTTAAAAAGGTTTGAAATATCCAATAAATGTCGTTCCACTTCATGATTGTGTCCCACTTGTTGTTGATTCTTCACAAAAAAATACAGTTTTATATCTTTATGTTTGAAGCCTGAAATGTGGCAAAAGGTCGCAAGGTTCAAGGGGGCCGAATACTGTCGCAAGGCACTGTAAGTGAATATTTAATGTTTTTTCTAACTTCGGTTGACTCCAAAATGGCGGATATTTCTCTGGCTGAAATGGGCTCTGAGCGCCGTTCTCAGATTATGCTTTTTCCGTAAAGTTTTCGTGAAATCTGACACAGCGGTTGCATTAAGGAGAAGTCTATCTTTAATTCTGTGAATAACACTTGTATCTTTTATCAATGTTTATTATGAGTATTTTTGCAAAATCACCGGATGTTTTGGAATCAAAACATTACTGCACGTAACGCGCCAATGTAAACTGAGATTTTTGGATATAAATATGCACATTATCAAACAAAACATACATGTATTGTGTAACATGATGTCCTATGAGTGTCATCTGATGAAGATCATCAAAGGTTAGTGATTAATTTTATCTATAGTTCTGCTTTTTGTGACTCCTATCTTTGGCTGGAAAAATGGCTGTGTTTTTTTGACTTGGCTATGACTTTATGTTGTGCTTTCACTGTAAAGCATTTTTGAAATCTGAAAAAATGGGTAGATTAACAAGATGTTTATCTTTCATTTGCTGTATTGGACTTGTTAATGTGTGAAAGTTACATATTTCAAAAAAATATTTTTTAATATCGCGTGCTGCCTGTTCACCGGAATGTTGTCGAGGGGTTCCGCTAGCGGAACGCCTGCCCTAGAAAGGATATTTAACCTGTTGCTTCTACTCGGGACGCTTGCGTCCCAACTAGAGCTCTGGAAATGCAAATGCACTACGCTAAATGCTAATAGTATTAGTTAAAACTCAAAAGTTCATTAAAATACACATGCAGGGTATCGAATTAAAGCTACACTCGTTGTGAATCCAGGCAACAAGTCAGATTTTTAAAATGCTTTTCGGCGAAAGCATGAGAAGCTATTATCTGATAGCATGTAACACCCAAAAAGACCCACAGGGGACGTAAACAAAATAATTAGCATTTCGGCGTTACACAAACCGCACAATAAAATAGAAAACATTCATTACCTTTCACCATCTTCTTTGTTGGCACTCCTAGATGTCCCATAAACACTATTTGGGTCTTTATTTCGATTAAATCGGTCCATATAAAGCCTAGATATCGTTATATGTAGACTGTGTGATAAACGAAAAAAACATTGTTTCAAAACGTAACGTCATTTTTTAAAATTCAAAAAGTCGACGATAAACTTTCACAAAACACTTCGAAATACATTTGTAATGCAACTTTAGGTATTAGTAAACGTTAATAAGCGATAAAATTCATCAGGAGGCGATGTAAAGATCATTAGCTATCCGTCTGGAAAAATGTCCGGCTAGAAACTCAACGAAAATATCCGGTCCTAGACCATAGGAGATACGGTGCCCTGCATGTGTTTGACCAAGAAAAAACTCGAAGGGAAATGACAAGACTCTAGACACCGTGTGGAAGCTGTAGGTACTGCAACCTCAGTCAATTAATTGTGGTTCACCTTTATCAATGGGTTCAAGTAGCGCATGGATATATTTTCCCATTTTCAGTGATCAGTTTTTCCTGTGCTTTTCGATGTAAATGCCGTTCTGGTAAAGCCACAGCAGTGATTTAACCAGTTTTATAAACGTCTGAGTGTTTTCTATCCACACAGACTAAGCAAATGCATATACTATATTCCTGGCATGAGTAGCAGGGCGCTGAAATGTTGCGCGATTTTTAACAGAATGTTCAAAAAAGTAGAGGGTCGACTTAAGAGGTTAATAGTGGACTACACTTACAAAAAAAGATTGCAGTTTTCAAACTGCAGTAACTGCAGTCGACTGTGATATTTTGGACACAGTAATTGCAGAATAACTGCAGTTACACTGCAAAATTACTGCATAAAATAATGGTGTTATTTTGGACGCAGTATTTGTGTCACGAATACCACCGAAGGTGGCTCCCCTTCCTGTTCGGGTGGCGCTCGGCGGTCGTCGTCACCGGTCTATTAGCTGCCACCGATCCCTTTTTCCTTTTCGTTTGTTTTTGTCTAATTGTTTTCACCTGTTCCATGTTGGGGTTTTGGGATGGGTGTTATTTAAGTTTGTTTGGCCCGCTGGTGTTTGTGCGGGCTTGTTGGTTGTTACGTTTGGTCATGTATCGTGTTTTGTTTTGGAATTTCGCTGTCCAGTGTTTGTATTTAGGTTTTGGGTTGGTTTAGCACCAGTGTTTTGGGCATTCACCCATGTTTTGAACCTGTTACGTTTTGAAGGACATTAAAGCGTTTTCCCGTTCATTTCGCTATCTGACTCCTCACTCATTTCACTCACCCGCCGTTACAGAAGCCCGCACCACCGGATGGAGTCAGCAGGAGCAGCGACCACCCCACTCCCCACGATGGAGGAGAGAGTCCTTCATCATACGTCCATCCTCCATTGCATCGGATCAGCAATAGATCAAATGATGGAAAGGATAGACCGTTGGGAGAGGAGAGGTCTCCCTACTACCCCACCTACCCTCCCACCAGCAACTCTACCATCTCCTCCAGCGGGATCCGGTGCCAGCGCTATGCGCATCACGCCTCCGAGGGAGTACGATGGAGCGGTGGCGGGGTGCCAGGGATTTCTGCTACAACTAGAGCTCTACCTGGCCACCGTTCGGTCTGCTCCCTCGGACAAGGAGAGCGTGAATGTCCTCGTCTCCTGCCTGACGGGTAGGGCCCTGGAGTGGGAAAACGCCGTTTGGAACGGGCCCGACTCAGCGAGGGGCCACTACCTGGAGTTCAGAGGTTGTTCCATCTCCGGCAGGGGACGAGGAGCGAGCAGGACTTTGCGTTGGATTTCCGGACTTTGGCCGCTGGAGCTGGGTGGAACGACAGGGCCCTGATAGACCATTACAGCTGTAGCCTAAGAGAGGACGTCCGCAGGGAGCTGGCTTGTCGGGACACTACGCTCAGCTTGGATGAGCTGATCGACATGTCTATCCGGCTAGACCATCTGCTGGCTGCTCGCGGACATTCTGAAAGGGTCCTGTCAGTTCCACCACCTACACCCCCCCCCGCTCCCATCCCAATGGAACTAAGCGGGGCTGTGTCTAGGGAGACCAGAGGAGGAGGCTCTTCCTGTACCCATTGTGGCCGGAGAGGGCACACTTCCGGTCGGTGCTGGAGGAATCCATCTGGGAGTCTAGAGGGCAGGCGGAACACTCCTCGGTCACCCCAGGTGAGTCAGCACCACACTCTCCCAGAGCTTCCTGTTGGACACATGTTTTTGTTCATCTGTTTCCTTAAGTTTTTCCCCTCTCTCCAGCATAAGGCGCTAGTCGATTCAGGCGCAGTGGGGAATTTTATAGATCGCGGACTCGCTCAGAGGTTGAGGATTCCGTTAGTTAAGGTAGACCCCCCCTTCCCCATGCACTCCTTAGATAGTCGACCGTTAGGGTCAGGGCTGGTCAGGGAGGCCACGATTCCTCTGGAGATGATTACGCAGGGGGATCATAAGGAACGGATTAGTCTGTTCCTTATCGATTCACCTGCGTTTCCGGTGGTACTGGGGATTCCCTGGCTGGCTATTCACAATCCTAAACTTTCGTGGAGACAGGGAGCTCTCCAGGGTTGGTCTGATGAGTATTCAGGCAGGTGTTTAGGAGTTTCCATCGGTGCGACAACGGTGGAGAGTTCACACCAGGTTTCCACCGTGCGCATTCCTGCTGAGTATGCCGATTTGGCTATCGCCTTCAGTAAGAAGAAGGCGACCCTATTACCACCCCATCGACAGGGCGATTGCGTGATAAACCTCCAGGTAAAGGCTGCACTCCCCAGGAGTCACGTGTATCCGTTGTGCCAGGAGGAGACGTTGGCTATGGAGACATGGGGTACATTCAGCCCTCCATGTCACCCGTCTCCTCGAGTTTCTTTTTCGTGAAGAAAAAGGAGGGCCATTTAAAGTCCTGAGGAGAATAAACGACGTGTGTTATCGATTGTTACTCCCTTCGTATTATCATATTAACCCCTCGTTTCATGTGTCTCTCCTCAGGCCGGTGGTAGCTGGTCCCATGCAGGAAAGTGAGGTTCCGGAGGTCCCTCCACCCCCTCTGGACATCGAGGGGTCCCCGGCGTACACGATACGGTCCATTCTGGTCGCCAGACACCGGGTGAGGGGCCTGCAGTACCTCGTGGACTGGGAGGGGTACGGGCCGGAGGAGAGGTGCTGGGTCCCGGTGGGGGATATATTGGATCCCACTATACTAAGGGAGTTCCATCGCCTCCATCCGGATCGCCCTGCGCCTCGCCCCCCGGGTCGTCCCCGAGAGAGGACCCGTGCGTCAGGGGGGGGGGGGGGGGTACTGTCACGAATACCACCGAAGGTGGCTCCCCTTCCTGTTCGGGTGGCGCTCGGCGGTCGTCGTCGCCGGTCTATTAGCTGCCACCGATCCCTTTTTCCTTTTCGTTTGTTTTTGTCTAATTGTTTTCACCTGTTCCATGTTGGGGTTTTGGGATGGGTGTTATTTAAGTTCGTTTGGCCCGCCGGTGTTTGTGTGGGCTTGTTGGTTGTTTTGTTTGGTGATGTATCGTGTTTTGTTTTGGTTTTCGCTGTCCAGTGTGTGTATCTAGGTTTTGGCTTGGTTTAGCGCCAGTGTTTTGGGCATTCACCCATGTTTTGGACCTGTTACGTTTTGAAGGACATTATTAAAGTGTTTTCCCGTTCATTTCGCTCTCTGCATCTGACTCCTCACTCATTTCACTCACCCGCCGTTACAATTTGCTGCATACCGCAGTTATACTGCACTCTAACTACAGTTATACTGCACTCTAACTGCAGTTATACTGCATTCTGATTGCAATCTTTTTCCATAAGTGTAATGAAAAGAACACTCAAATATAGTTTGAGTAGATTTTCCCTTTAATACTAAAAGTGTTACTTCATATTTTCTAGATCCCTATTCATTGGTAGATGCAAGTTACCCAGTCTCTCGACTTAGTGCATCAGTGCTTTTACAGTTGTATTGTGTTTTGTGTCTAGGTGTCTTTCTTTCATTTGTTTTCCTCACTGGCCAATATTGGGTTTGTGCTCTGTGCCTGGCCTCCCTCACACAGGCAGCGGGTGAGAAGCACGGTTAGAGGCTGATGGTAGCTCCAGCCATCAGCCATCCACCATGCTGATTCAGTTCATTACAGTTTTATGAAGAAAACATTAGAATGGAGTTAGCTGAGGTCACTAGGGCTTGTTGTTATGGTCGTGGTGCTAGCTAGCGCCATAGTGGCTGTGGTCTGCCAAAGGTAAGTGGGATGCTGTAATGCGCCCAATCTCACTATGAAGTCTCATTACCAAGTTAGCAAAGGACTTTACAGCAGGGGTGCAGAAAACTAACAAAGTCATAAAAACTATGTGAGCTGTATAGTGTTTCATATTGTTTGGGATGTCAAATTAAAGTCAGTGATACTGGGGAATATCATGTGTTGAGGAGAGCGCTCCGGAGGCCTCATTAGTTGCTGTAATTTAGTCAGTTGCTTGGTTCAATGACCATCTTTAAGTGAACACAGGCTGAAAGTATAATTCAAACAATGTTTGCACAGTCTCCTTGGTGGCAGTAGTAGGTTTTCAGTACCCCAAGCACGTACAGCAATACTCATTTGATTGAATTAAGCCCATACACACATAAGGAACTGTAAGGAAGTTACGTCGAAAACCCATGGAAGCTGGAGAATATTATGGTCTGGGCAGAGAGCTCTTGAGGTTTAATTAGTAGCTGGGTTTTATTCAGTAGCTTGGTTCAATGTCTGGGATTCGTCTAAGGGAGCACAGAATCAGAGGAAGCTAAATCAGGGATATAAGTGCCTGTTAATTGGCCGAAGAGACGCTTGAGAGGTTAAAGGCCCAGCGCAGTTCAAATTATATTTTCTATGTGTTTTATGATATATATCATATTGTACAACATTTGATGAAACTATCACTGTAAAAGTGTGATATTGTTTTCTCAATGTTATTTCCTGATAGTTGCTGGTTGAAAATACAATCTACACAGGACTTTCTAATCAGCAGATTTGCATGAGTTTCGGCTTTCCATGTAGGAAATCAACATGTGGTAAAACAGGTAATAGACCAATAACAAATAGAGTTCCAAACCTCTCTGACAATAACAGTTTTTAGTTTTCCCCTCCTACTCAGATCAATCCCAGACAGTCCTTGCGAAATTCTTGCTTGAGAAATATCTTTTAGCTAAAAAGCTATTTTTGTCCATTTTAATGTCAGTTTATTACAGTAAGGTACTTAATTGTTACACAAAAATTATTTGATATTGATACAAAGACAGCTGCATCGAGCTTTTAATGTTCAGGATCAAGTGAAACAGGGATGTGGAACCCATGTGATTTTAATATCAAGAAATCTAATCATAGAGTCATGTGACTAAGGGCTTGTCCTATTTCCATGGTTACAGGATATACATGAGGATGATGCATGACTCATCTGTGTCATACTGTCTCAAATCAATTCAAACTGTATTTGAAATGAACTCAAACACCAATCAATATTACAGTGAACTAGACAATAAAATTCATTAAAATGAAGTATTGAAAACAGAGCAACAATAGAACATGGCAGGTCACATGTGGCATGGAAACCTAGCGCTCTGCTCCACAGGTGAGATGATGCACCGACTGGGCCAGTCATTAGGCAACCTGGCCACAACTGTTGCCAATGGGCCTTGTGCCATGACAAGGTGCAGACAGCCTCACAGAGACTAGTAACACTGTCAAAATGGACGCCAAGTCTGCACTCACTTAACCGCTGTGCCTGAAGGCGGAATGTTCCCCTTCTGAAGGCTGCATTAGCTCATTTTATAGATGTTACAGTAACTACTTTCTTTCTTTCTGCCCAGCCACTGTATTTACACATAATCAGCTGTCCCGGGAGAGGGAAGAGAGGGAAGAGGGGGGGGGTTGTGTCTGTCTTTTTGTCTAGTTTGTCTATACAGCATTTTGTCTTTCTCACACATCTAGAGAGAGAAAGACAGAGAGGTGAGGGAAGCTGAGATAGAGGTCCTATTTACACAACATGAAGTGAGAGAAGTGAGTCCAAACCTATTGGGAATATTAAGCTCTCACTAGTATGAAATGTTTAATGGACTTGTGTTTTTCAGCATTATCACTGTTGACAGGTCATCTGATACACGTTGAGGTTAAGTCAGAGTTTGAAACATCACACATATACACACAATCTAGAGAAATCAAAAAAGGGAAATGAACAACGTTGCCTGCTGACACCACATTTCTATAATACAATGTACAGTGTTATATATGGCCTGGTTTGAATGTATCCCTGTCAGGGTAACAGGTCAACTATTCCCACAGAGCCTTTGTATGGAGCTTTGTATCGTACGCCTTGCCACTCTACCCAAATCAGCTATGCAGCCATGGCTGAGGGTTGGGGACGACACACAATTCACCTCCCATTTCACAGACGGCAGCCACAGCAAAGGTCCATGTTTAGTGGATTGGGACGGTACGGGAAATATTATTATAATACATCCAAGGGCGTCTAAAGATAGGGGTTCTGAGGAATATAGGTACAACATAGCAGACAGACACACACACTACGGAGTGTGCCAAACGAGAACGTCCACCATGTAGTGTGAATTGTTCCATAAGAGGCTAATAGAACAGGCAGTACTGTTTCGTTACAGCCTTGCTCTGTCTCATGGAGACACAGTGGGAGCATGATATGAACAGCCTGAACCATTCCAATCAAGATGCACAATGAACACTTCCTTCCTTACTCCCCATTTGACAGACCATTTGACAACGATTCGTGATAGCCCAATTTAAGTCACACGGTGGACAATTCCATTCAACTGAAAATCAAATCAAATCAAATGTATTTATATAGCCCTTCGTACATCAGCTGATATCTCAAAGTGCTGTACAGAAACCCAGCCTAAAACCCCAAACAACAAGCAATGCAGGTGTAGAAGCACGGTGGCTAGGAAAAACTCCCTAGAAAGGCCAAAACCTAGGAAGAAACCTAGAGAGGAACCAGGCTATGTGGGGTGGCCAGTCCTCTTCTGGCTGTGCCGGGTGGAGATTATAACAGAACATGGCCAAGATGTTCAAATGTTCATAAATGACCAGCATGGTCAAATAATAATAATCACAGGCAGAACAGTTGAAACTGGAGCAGCAGCACTGCCAGGTGGACTGGGGACAGCAAGGAGTCATCATGTCAGGTAGTCCTGAGGCATGGTCCTAGAGCTCAGGTCCTCCGAGAGAGAGAAAGAAAGAGAGAAATAGAGAATTAGAGAGAGCATACTTAAATTCACACAGGACACCGGATAGGACAGGAGAAGTACTCCAGATATAAAAAACTGACCCTAGCCCCCCAACACATAAACTACTGCAGCATAAATACTGGAGGCTGAGACAGGAGGGGTCAGGAGACACTGTGGCCCCATCCGATGACACCCCCGGACAGGGCCAAACAGGAAGGATATAACCCCACCCACTTTGCCAAAGCACAGCCCCCACACCACTAGAGGGATATCTTCAACCACCAACTTACCATCCTGAGACAAGGCCGAGTATAGCCCACAAAGATCTCCGCCACGGCACAACCCAAGGGGGGGCGCCAACCCAGACAGGAAGATCACATCAGTGACTCAACACACTCAAGTGAATGGGTGAATGGCGACTCTCTTCATGCCGTGTCCGGAAACTCACATTTGCCTTCTAAGCAGTAGGCATTTTGGGTATGCGAAAAAAACGTTTTATATCATGTGAAATTTTGAAAATGTAGTATGCTTTAAATGCCAGGATATCATACTCATTTCGTCTTTTCATCCTAGTAGTACTAGCTGCACACTGGTGAGGAAGAGAATCGTCTTTCGCTCCCAAATGGAGCGATTCAAAGCAATTGCGCATTAGATGACACATTCTCAGTATGGATGAGCCAAGTATGTTAATATTTGTTGCTTACTGCATCCATTTTTACTAAACAGTGCATTCTAAACAGTATGTAGTTTTAGTAAGTAGTAGGCAGAACACCTCTATAGAGCTGAATGGAGCAGTGTGTACAGCACATCTGGATTAAGATCAAGACTGAGTAGGTCAGAACTGACAGAAATACTGATCTTTCCTTCGACATAGTAGGCAGTTCGTAGGTAGTTCCACTGACTTGTACTACAATAAACCTGTTCTGAGGTCAACCCCCAGGGAATACTGTATCTTTCTGGAATGAGAGAGGGGGACTTGGAAAGAGGCACAGGGAGGGGGACAGAGGTTACTTTGGGACTTCCTCCAGCCGTAGGTCTACTTCTAAACTTCCAAAGATCCAATCAACCCTGGACGAATGATATTATACCTAGCTTCTTGTTGAAAATATGGTGTCAGTTGGGCAAATCAGATGTCAGTGTAACCTATGTAAACCCAAGCTCACTCCGAATGTACTTTCACATGCAGCTTGTGTAAGAAAAGTTAGTTACTTTCAACTCTTCAATGTCATTTAGGTAGTCTATGCAAATGAGTACGGAAGCTAATCAACATTTAAATGAGTTCATATGATAGCTCAGCTGAATTGAACACAGCTTGTTTCTCAAACTAAGAAGGGTGCGTAAAGGTAAGCAGCTGGATGGTTGACCTGCTCTTACTGAAGTGCATTACCACTCACATACCAGTAGGAGGCACTGTTCAGGCAGAAATTGTTGGACAGGGCTTTACATTTGATTTCAACATACCTCTTTATTTAGGTTGATGGCATGATGTTGAAACAATGACGTTGATTCAAACATACCATTTGACTATCAACATCGAAACAATGTCAAATAGCATATATCTAAATAAATATGAAATTCAACATAATTTCAACCATCAAATATATATTGAATATTGGATGAAATGTTTCTCCATGGGATTTTCAACACAATTTCAACGTATGCATAGTTCTGATGATTATGTTGAAATTAGATTGATGTAACAACATGTTAGTCAGGTTAAGTTAATGTATAAAAGTTGAAGTTTTACACTCATTTCAATATTTACAATGCTGGTTGAAATGAGTTGAAAACCATATTGGTTGATGACTTTGTTCAAATCCACTGTATTCCACATATGTTGACAAATGACATTGAAACAATATTGATTCAACCAGTGTGTGCCCAGTGGGTGCTGACCAAGCCTCTGGCCTGGAAGACAGGAGCACATTGGGATACACTGTTAGTCATGTAATAGAGAGCGCAGAGTAGCGAGGGATCAAGACACAGAGAGAAAGAGGTGGAGAAGGAGAATGGATACTTTCCGTCTGGCCCGGCCAAACGTTCCAACCAGGAGCCACAAGGTCTCTGACACACACCACTGCCTGCTCTGGTCCCTCGGTGCTCGTCAGTTGGGTGGTTTTTCCTGGTCAGTTCACATGGTCAGTGTAAACTCTTGACCTAACTCATCAGTCTCACACCACCCACTATGCACAGACGTCAATTCATTGTCTGTTCCACATTGGTTCAGCGCGATTTCATTGAAATAACGTGGAAACAACATTGATTCAACCAGTGTGTCCCCGGTGGGTAGGCACTAATACATGCTCTCTGCTGTACACAAAAATGTAGTTTACTTTCTTTTCCCTGATCCTTGTTTTGATCTAGATTCCAAGAGGAACCTTGACCGTGTCTGTGTATTTTGAAGGCCTGTACTGGAAAACAGCCAGAGGCAATAGAGCAGACAGGCGGTTCACACTCAACAGTTGTTTTTGGTTTGCCATAGCAACAAAGTTTCCATGTTGTCGGTCCCCAAAAAATGTCAGTCTCTGCATCCAGTCGTGTACCAAGCCTGTGCCATTACTATGGAAAATTGGTCCGATGTATGGAAGTGTGGGACTGTGCATGTGCATGTGTGGAGGGTGGAAGTATTGTGGGCGTGTCCATGCATACGTGTGCGTCTACAGAGAAGTGAGAAAATTGAATTGAATCAAACTGTTCATTTAAAATGTATAATGACGGGAATTACCACCCAAACAGACCATTAACAGAAACCCCAAGACGTTACAGCAGAGACATAATTTCTTGTTTCAGTTTAAAGTCTCTTTATTCTGGACTTTTACAGCAAATCTCCAGTCCTGATCTCACCACAGCTTTGTTTTGTTATTGGTTTCTATTGGTAAAAATGTCCTGTGAGTCTATGTAGGCAACGGGCAATGATCTCACCCTGTTGGTGGTGACACGCACAGTCAGTGGTATCTGTGTGGGTGAGGAACTGTTGGCAGGAAGGAACCTCGGTCTCACTGAAACAGTTAACGAGCCTTAACACACTGAACAAACAGAACTAAAACAAAAAGAGGAGGATCAGCCTCGTTGTGCTGGATGTTGGGGCAGGGGGTGTCCCAACATAGTGTGTGTGTGTGTGTGTGTGTGTGTTTTTCCACATGCTTTAATTTAGGATCTTGTTTCAGGGTGAGTTAGGCTCTAGAGACACCTTCACAATAAGAGTCGGGGTGTTGTCCCTGTAGCCTCATATTGCCAAACTGATTACCGCTGCGCAGAATGTAAGCTTGTGAGACTTCCAGATGGTTGTATGAGGTTAGTATCCCCGTGTAGTGGCCAACTATCAGAGGAAGGTTGACAGTATGCCTCAGTGCATTGCAACGGGCTACGGTTGCATAAAAAGACATCATTCTTATCATTTACCTATGTTCAACGGCTTTATTGTTCACTATGGAATAGATGTGTGTTGTCTTCCATTTCCCAGCCTCAATCAAACATTTCATCACAATAACACAAAGTATACATTATCTAGCATGTACATCAGTATCGCTCTAGTTTTACCTTCTGCATCTCCTTGATTCTCATGGACGAGAAGAAGAAAAAAGCTAATTACCACCGCTCATTCCTCAGCCTGAGCCTCTAGCACCAGATTTCCCTCTGGTGGCCAATAGTGGGACATCGTGAGCTGTTGCTTGTCTCAGTGTGTGAGCCAAGGTCCTGACCACAATGCAAGCTGTAGCCACGCCAGGACCAGCATGGTACTTCCAGTGTAGTCAGTCAGTTTAACACTCGCCTGTAGACAGCCAGGATTGGTACACCCAAAACCACTAGGGTCTGGTAACTTGCGTCAATTTGCCTATGGTGGTGCACTAGCAAGATGTGTGTACACCATCTATAATGAGGCATTTGAGACAGTTCTGCATTACTGAATCCCTCTTAACAACCTTTGGGTTTTGAAGGACCTTGGCTAAGCAAATGCCCACTGTACTTATTCACTCTGTTAATTATGGGCAATGAGTCTCTATAGACTCATTCTGGCCACAGAGCTGTTTTCTGACATGCTGACCAGTATGATATGAATCTTACGTAGACAAATGCTGGTAGGAGGCTTCAGTGTCTCTTTGTCAGACCTAGAGGGAATGAACGTTTCCCAAATGAGTCCATAGATGTCAATGTAGACCATTTATACAATTTATTTAATTTTATTGGACACTTGAAATATATAGGGGTATCTGGGGAGTTGGAGAAGACAGAGCAAAATAGTTATTTTGATATTCAATTTCAACTAAATTCAGTTGTTGGAGACATCTTTGTTACTTCTCCGCCAAGGCAATATTACTGTGTGGATATTGAATGTGTAATGTGTAATGGTGGTCACTTGTGAAATCGGAAGAGTGTATATCCTATGTTGGGGTAGGTATTGGACTTCTTTGCTGGGAGGGGACTGGTTAGGTGTCTGCTGTAGCTCATAGCTGAGACAGCAAAGCACTGCTCTGATCATCATCAACCCACAAGGAGTGAGCACATCATTATACTCTCCCCTGAGAGAGACAGAGTGAGAGAGAGAGAGAGAGAGAGGATGAGAGAGAGAGAGAGAGAGAGAGAGAGAGAGAGAGAGAGAGAGAGAGAGACTAGACTTCAATTCTTCAATTCTGCTCTGATTCAACCATGTTCAGTGATATATATGGAATTATATGCAATTAGGTTTATGACAATGGATGAGACTAATCCATGTATGACTGGAACTATTTCTAACTGTGGAAGATCGAGTTGATGAAAATTCATTGCAACATTGATTAATTGACCACGCTTCACCTTTTCAGAAATCATATAGGTCAACAGGTCAAAACAAGATCATGCTGAGACACGTAGCAGTTCTTTGCCTTAAATTAAAGTGTGTTAGAAAGGCAAGTCATTATCAGTAGAAATGTTCATTGTTATTTAAGAGGATGAGTTATCAGTAGTCAGGATTGATGTGCTATTTAAACAAAGGCTGGGAGAGGAGATTAATGTTGGTTCTGTCTGCTACTACTACCATCCTCTAGGGGGCACCATAACCTCAGAGTCCGCAAGGAGCTAAACAAGGAAGGCAGGAATCTGAAGGGGCTTCCTCTCCTCTCAGTCATCTCTGCAGAACTTAGATGCCAGGGGTGGATGTAATATAAGTTTGTAAGGTATTTGCTTTCAACCTGTCCATTTCTCTTGCATCAGTCCAGATGAAGGTTAGAAGAGTGTCTACACACAGCTTTCTATGTGCTTGAGTTCTTCCAATGTTGCATTTTTAATCTACTGTATATTGATTTTCAATGTGCCAGCTAAGAGCAAGATGTCCTCTCCTGAGTAGGGGCAGTGGACTGGAGCAATGTGTATGTGTGTGTGTGTGTGTGTGTGTGTGTGCCCTACCACCACTACCCACCACACTAAATAATTCAATTGGTGCTCCTTTGTTGTTATTTTTGGTGACCATTCTCACTTAAACTGTGTAATGTATGTAATGACAGCCAACAACAGTGATACAAGCCAGTCCCGGGGGACACAAATCTATCAGTGGTGATAAACTATCCACCACTTTAGAGCTCACAGGCACAAGTAAAGCAGGGGGAGGCAAAAGAACGCACCCAACACCAAGGCCATGGAGATGCATGCTTTGGCAATGTCGAGGTCGTAAATTATCTGGCCTCCCATTTCATAGCAGACATGGAATGAAATACAGTCAATTATATCAGGCGCTGGTGTTGTGCATCCTCTTAGGCTCAAATAGATGGCTCCACTCTTTCATGTAGCCCTTTGTCATTGAAGTAGGATTTTAAAAAACAGGACTGCATGATTAATGCATAGCACAGTTCATTAAAATGGAAAAAGATTGTGAGACAAGAATAAGAGCTTACTCCCAGTTTGGGAGAAAAAAAAATATTTTCAATATGTTTCAAGTTTGGGTGCATTGTGCCAAGCATAAACAATAAACTCAAACAATGAAGTTATATATTTGTCCAAGCAAGCACTCTGGCTGCACTACATGGGCTGAACGCTAATTTAAGATCAAGCACTAAACATGTAAAAGTTCTTGAAAGCACTTCTCTCAGAACATAGGGTGTGTGGAGGAAAATAGTAGCATCAAATGCTGTGTGGAGGATCAGCACTCAAAAAGAGATTTAAAGGTGTATTTCTTCTCTTGAGAGTCATGACAAAAGCACCAAAAAACAAGAATGATTAAAGCATGAGGCATTGAAAAATGTTTGAATATCTTTTTGGAGTTTGAATCCCCCATACAGCATAGCTTTAAGCATAGCATGACATGAATGTATGATTTACACAGATATTCCAGTCACAGGCATTTGAGCATGGACCTCAAGTTAAGAAGTGGCCCTACAGCATGTGTCTGGTTACATGTGGACCATTTGATCAGCCATGTCTGATCCAGTCCTCCATGGCTGTTTGGGTCCCTGCCTAGCTGGTTTGCATGCCTTACTGCCCCTGTGACCAGCATGTTTAACCCTCCCCCACCAAGGCGCTGTCAACAACCATGTCCCAGTACACAAAGGGGTCAACAGGTCAAGGGTGAGTCTTGTGTCCAGGCCCCTGACCCTTTAGCCCCTCCCCCAGTTCTGTTGTTGCAGTATAGCCAGGAGTCAATCCAGTGACTAGGAACACAGTGGAGCAGAGGTGGAGTTCCATTACTTTTAGAATATTGCCACTACCTTGCGGACCAACCGAGGTGAACAAATCAACACTAGGTGCCGAAAGATAAGCTTGTTCAACTTTATTCTTTATTTTTCTAAACAAACATGTCGAAGAGATTTTTAGTCACTCATGGTGGAAAATGGGAATAGGCCTACAAGTGTTATACTTAATTAAAAAAGGAATGTGTTTTGCATTAAATAATGGAAATTGTATACACACTGCAAGGCAAGTGAATATAAAACTATCCTTTAAAACTGTGTGGGACGGCTAACCTAGTTCTACAGCCCCCAAAATCTGAATGTACCTTACGAGTGTAGCCAGTTGGATAGCAGAGAGAGAGAGTATGAGATATGAGCTTGGTGAACCAGTAAAAAATGAGGCAATATAAAACTGCCAGAACCCAGGGTCCAGTGGTAAACCCCGGTAAAGTCTGAACACACCGCTCACAGCACAGTTATCCTGGCAGAGGGAGGTGTGGGGGATAGAGAGAGAGAGAGGAGGGAGAGGATAGGATTAGTGAATCTGGAAGGCTTAGCAGATGAGTCTTTGCTCTAGAGAGATGTGATTTTCCCTTTAAAAAGAGCAAGGCCTTTGGAGGCAGGATATGCACAGCTGGACAAACGTCCCCAGTTAGAGACGCAGCTAAGTTCTGTCTGGTCTATGCTCATATGCCTCACAGTGCACATTTTTAATTAGAGGTTGGTTGACTTGGTTTGAAATATCTGGGTTAGTTGGGTTGGCAGAGGAGGGTTGGAGTGTACATGTGTATGTGTATGTATGTGTGTGTGTGTGTGTGTGTGTGTGTGTGTGTGTGTGTGTGTGTGTGTGTGTGTGCGCTGTGTGTGTGTGTGTAAGAGCGGTTACGAAGGGGTATGTTAGCCACAGCCCCCTGTAAAACCAATGTGATGTGATGAGAACAAGCATTTCAGGCTGGCAAGCACGTGCCCATTAAACTCAGGCCTTTTATTGCTCTCGTTTAGCAGAGTAAATCTTCATATGAAACATGACGAGCCTACCGTTTGAGCCCCAACTCTAATCCTAACTGACCATGTGACCCATATAAGAGACCCGGACACGATCATAACCCATGGTGCATTTCACCAGAACAATACATTTGATTCTGTGGCTGAGTCTACTAACATCAATCAGATGCAGTTAAGCTCCTCTTTAGCCAATTGAACCCCTGTAAAAGTCTAAGCCCTTAGATCTCAATATCTACTAAGCTAACAGGAATAGTTTTAAGATGGTCACAAACTGTATAATTTTGGCCATTTGATTTTAGTATCCCTGTAGGTATAACATCTTGTTTTAAGAAAAAAAATGTTGAGCATTTACTGCTATAGCCCATAGAAACACATTGAATTACACGTTTGTACATGGCAAAACACAGTCAAAAAATAAATCATAAAGGTTTTGAAGTGTCTGCCATGTTTTTGCCATTTTTCCAGCATGGTACTGGGTTACCTTCAGACAACTCCTCTGAAGCTTGTGTTCATGAGAGTCTCCTCTTTCAATATTATTGACATATTAGTTTTTAGGTCACAGAGTTCAGGTTTAACATATGATTTCTTGAAGATTTCCTTGTCCAGATCTTCTCGTGTGGAAAAAGGAAGTTTTCACAAGCCCCATGTTATGGAATAGGCACAAACGTTATATCGGCGAAAAGAGGGGATTGAGCTGCAGCCCAACAAGAAAGGGTCTCCAGCATAAACACACAGGGAGCTATTTAATATAAAAAATGACATCACCGTGTGACGCACGTGTGCGTCAATGGACTTTACTTAAAGGCAGGGCTTCCCACAATGCACTAAGCAGGCCAGAGTCAATAAGCCAGTTCATGTTTTTCAATTGTTGAATTATTTAATAGGGGATTTGGTGTGGCAGGTCAGTGGGTGCAATCTGGGAGATTGGACACTGCTTCCTTAATGTAGTTGCTAGACAGTGCACCAGTCTTCCACCCTCCCTCACATAGTGTAGCATAGCTCTGTATCCCAGTGCTCCTCCGTTTCTGTAAAAGAACAGTGAGGGAGGATCGGACAGCAGAGAACAACCTTTCTCTCTCACTGTGTATATTTTCTTTCTCTCTCCCCTTTTGTCCTTTTATCTCCTTTCCCCAGATGAAGATGAGTAAAGTACAGTACGTCAAATGGGCCAGTATTTCCTCCCAGTCTTTCCTTCATGGCTGTCAGAGCAATAACCCAGGGTGAGTAAGGAGGAGAGTAGAGGAGGGAAAGGGGGCCATGGTGCCATGCCAGGACTGAGCTGCATTAATCATCTCTGAAAACCATGGGCCCACTTATCGGCCACCACCAAGGGGGGCTCAGGAGATTGTCAAATGCAAGCTAATAAATTCGTATTGGATATTAAAAAAGTCAGAGCTTTGGGGAGGCTGTGTAGTAGTGTGCGGTGCTGTGAAGGTCCCAGGCCAGCAGCGGATTTCCAGCCTCGGCTTTATCTGCCGCTCGCTTCAGCAAAGGCTGGGTTTTATGCTTCATATACCTACTGGGCCAAGCCTGTGTTTAGACGCAGAGGAGGAGAAAGGGCTCTCGCCTTTTATGGTGCATCGGGTTTGAATGGAAAATTGGCAAATAAGACCCATGCATGTGAGCTATTTTGTTGAGAGAGAAACGCGGCGTTCAAAGCAACTGTGTGATCCTCAGCCAAGATTAAAAGCATATCCTCTGTACCTTTCTGAAGTGAAGCAAGACGTGGCAGTAGGGCACATCACCTGCCAGGCAGCCAGCGCAATGTGGCGCATACATGTATCAAATAAAAC
This sequence comes from Oncorhynchus nerka, assembly GCF_034236695.1. Taxonomy (NCBI): domain Eukaryota; kingdom Metazoa; phylum Chordata; class Actinopteri; order Salmoniformes; family Salmonidae; genus Oncorhynchus; species Oncorhynchus nerka. Next base: position 40,732,753 of record NC_088420.1, on the reverse strand, counting down.
TGTTTACAATGTCTGCCCTGTGTAATAAATGCATTATTAAAATGTTCAGTGGTGGGTAGATGACACAGTAGTGACAGCCTGTCATCTTTCCTCTCAGCGTCACCCCCCCCCAAAAAAAAAAAGCTCTGCAGTGCCTTCAGAAAGTATTCATACCCCTTGACTTACTCCACATTTTGTTTTGTTATGGCCTGAATTCAAAATTCCTTAAATAGTGTTTTTTTCCTAACCCATCTAATCACAATAATACCCCATAATGACAAAGTGAAAACATGTTTGTAGAAATATTTGCACATTTATTGAAAATGAAATACATAAATATCTTATTTACATAAGTATTCACACCCTTGAGTCAATGCTTTATAGAAGCACCTTTGGCAGTGATATTAGCTGTGAGTCGTTCTGGGTAAGTCTGTAAGTGCTTTCCACACCTGGATTGTGCCATATTTGCCCATCATTTTTTTCAAAATTCTTCAAGCTCTGTCAAATTGGTTGTTGATCATTGCTAGACAACTATTTTCAGGTCTTGCCATAGATTTTCAAGTAGATTTAAGTCAAAACTGTATCTCGGCCACTCAGGAACATTCACTGTCTTCTTGATAAGCAACTCCAGTGTGGATTTGGACTTGTGTTTTAGGTGAGTGTCCTGCTGAAAGGTGAATTCATCTCCCAGTGTCTGGTGGAAAGCAGACTGAACAAAGTTTTCCTCTAGCATTTTGCCTCTGCTTAGTTTCATTCCATTTATTTTTTTTATCCTGAAAAACTCCCATGCCCATAACATGATGCAGCCACCACAATGCTTGAAAATATTGAGAGTGTTGTATTGGATTTGCCCCAAACATAACACTTTGTATTCAGGACAAAAAGTGAACTGCTTTATCATGTATTTTGCAGTATTACTTTAGTGCCTTGTTTAAAAACAGGATGCATGTTTTGGAATATTTTTATTCTGTACCAACTTCCTTCTTCTCACTCTGTCAATTAGGTTAGCTTTGTGGAGGAACTACAATGTTGTTGATCCATCCTCGGTTTCGTGTATGACCGCAGTTAAACTGTAACTGTTTTAAAGTCACCATTGGCTTCATGGTGAAATCTCTGAGTGGTTTCCTTCCTCCCTGGCAACTGTGTTAGGAAGGATGCCTGTATCTTTGTAGTGATTGGGTGTATTGATTCACAACTAAATGTGGAAAAAGTCAAGGGATGTTAATACTTTCTGAAGGCACTGTACATGTCACTTTAATAATTCAGTCTGTGTAGCTGTTTGAGTGTATTTACAGATGCATCCATGTCTCTACTGCCAGTAAGTTTGCCTCAGCCTAAATTATTTTATCATTCTCCGTTGAAGAAACAGAACCACCTAAAGGAAGCAGGAACAGATGCTAACAGTCTGATTCCCAGAATGCATGGCAGATAGAAACACCTTGGAGAGAGTCTTTATTCACCATTAAAGTACTTAGTCCATCAAACTATGACATGACCCACCCCCCCACCCCCCCCCCCCCGCCCATCTGGCTAACATGTTCTAATCTTACTCTGTCCATTATCCTATCTCACATGTATGCAGTCGCACAGACAATCGCGCAGCATGTCATGTCATGTCTGCATATCCCATGTAGAGTAATGTGTCAGGTAAAATAGTTCCTCTCTCCATGCTCTTAATCCATTTTTTTTTGTCTTACTGTATCTGCATAATTTCTCTCAAACACAAAGCCTACAGATAAATTCCTCCTTCTCATGCACACACCGACACTCACACTTAAACTAGAGGTATCATCACACCAGATACCAGCAGACCGAGCATTGAATTCCTTCCAGAGGATATGAACCCAGCATGTCCCCAACGCCCAGTGAAATGATAGCAGTTCTCAGTGGTAATGGAAGGCCTGTCCATATATTTTTCAGCCCTGCAACCAGACTCCTGGGCCATATCAGGGGGAGCACGAGTTATGGCTCAGCATGGGCTAACATGACAGCAGCCTGGTTGGTGTGCTTTCTCCTATTCTTGTTTGTTTGTCTCCCTCCCTCAGGCAGGCAGACACCACAGAGAACCTGAGCTCTCACAGCTGTGGTGTGGCCAGACAGGCGGGCAGGCCAGGCAGGGTGTACTGTGTCTCGGGAGTCACGCTGCGGACGGAATGATAGAAAGCATGGTCTCTCTTGTCGCCGCAGCAGCCACCACCAAGGGAAATGATTGGAGGAGAGTGGCCGGGGCCGTTGTTATACAACACTCTTGGGGTTTGCCATTTATTTTTTTTATGAGGAAGACTGTAGTCTTATGAGGAAAGAATGAAGAAAGAATGCAGTGGGGAGGCGGGGGCTCAGAGGTACTGTGAACCTGGAGATAACACATGGCAGGAAATGGATAGGCTTGATATCCCAACACGCAGGCCCGCACTTGTGCTTCTGGGAGAAAGGGACACCGCACACTGCTGCGGAATGGAGCAGGGCCAGTCAACACAATAGGGTCAAACCAGACTCTTAAAAGCCTGCACAGCGCACACCCACTAGACGGAATGCCAATACTGCAGTTTAAACCGTCTTCATTTCCTATGTCTGAGCCTAGCCTTGTTGTCACTGATATGCCAGGGCTGGAGAGGTGAAAGTTATACGGGGCAACTAGCTGTCTGGCCCACACATCCTGTCCTCTCAGTATAACAGAGAGACAATCTCATCTCCATGTTAAAGTGGCCTCATTCTTATGACAGAAGGCCATTTCAAAACACTGTTGTTCATGAACCTCTGGCTATTTTAGTCCTAGTAATTGAGCATTCAGTCTGGAGCTGTGTTATTCTGGACTCAGGAAATGTGGTATGTCAGCATGCTACTGTAAAAATGACCCAATTAATCTGATTACTCATTTCAATACAGAGTTGACTGGCTGTGAGGGTCAGGGGCATCAGTTGGGTAAGGCACCCTAGCTCAAGACCAAAAATAAAGTAGTCACTTAAAAAAAAGAAGGAAATCACTCCAATCCTGATTAAAATGCAACAGCTGTTTAGCATACTAGAGTCTGGCTTTAGGACCATGTGGAGCATTGCTTGGAGAGCAGCTGCCAGCCTGCACGCCTTTTGTCTCACTTTTAGAAAGCAGAGAGCAGAGACCGTGCCAGTTTTCTTTGCCGGTCAGCCCTTTAGGCAGTGCACAGATTACTTTGAATTTGATGTCAGCATTTGAACCCTGCCCTGTAGGCCTTGTTGTAATCTGATATCCAGGGGTTAATTACATTGGGAGTTGGGAGGTGGAGGAGCACTCCTTTCTGGTGACCATTCGACACCAAAAGCTATTTTTTTACTATTAAAATATTTGTTTTCATAGCTGTGTGCCTAATTGATATTTCAAGTAATTCACCCAGTAAGCTCGTGCAATTTTGGATTCATGTATCGGTATGAAAATAAACAACTAAACAGCTTCTCCTGTTTTTGGCTTCAAAGTCAATAACAATTGTAGGCTATAAGAAATGTGCATTGTCATGCTGTGACAGAATGATAATTGAGATAAGGCAAATAATTAATGATTGCATAAAAAGGGCAAACATTTTTTTTCCTTCTTGCTGTAAGCCTACTTCATCATCATCCTCTACCTGCCCCCTACCTGTAGCCTACCTGGCTCTGATAATGAATTCCCACCTCTCACTCTATCAGTCTTGCTTGTCCATCTTCCTGAATTAGAATTAGATATTCTAACAGATCAATCTGCCTGGTAAAACATCATTAAACATTGCTAAGTTATTTAGCTATAGTGTGGATGTTGGGATGTTTTTTTTTGTTGCATATAATGAGCACCCAGATGCAGTGGAGGCAACACAATAAGACAGCGACAAGCTAAAAATGTGCACAAGCCACCTCCTGGTTGGCTACTATGATACAATGAATATTCTCAGAGCAGCCTTGAGATATACAAAATGTTTCAACATTCTCCGAGCTGCCTCGTTCATTGATACAATTTTTCCATATTCTCAGAGCCACCTTGTTGATACAATGTGTCAATATTTCTCAGAATGTTTCCCTTCCCTGGCAAATAATGCAGACAAGCAATGCAAGAATAAGCAGGAAGCGCACAGGACCATTTTGATTTGAAGCACACGAGACAATGACACTGTCTACAGTTTATGAGGTACAGTTTATGGGCATCAGACACCTTTTTCCATGTGGAATGCAAATTTACAATTGATCCTTCCATTTCTAAAGATCTGCGTGCCAGTTATGATTTTCATATACGCATTGTAGGCTACCTAACTGTGCCCAGAAAATATAAAACTGCCCACAAATTAAATAATTCTATACCTGGCTACAAGACAGAGGCGCTGTCCATTCAGCACCACGCCACGGAGCTCCACTATGACTACCAGTATGTAGGCACTGTTCATTCAGCGGTGCTGCCTTTAAAAAGGCATGTGTAGGTTTTCCTGTTTTATTTTGTGATTTTCATCATTGTTGAGTTTGTTTGTCTCATGCATCCCTGTCAATTGTAGGCCTAAGTAAGTCCTCTGATGTGTGCATTTTATTTCAAAGCATGTGTCGTATTTATCTGACATACTGTAGTTTTCATTCGCAGTCAGCTGATTTATGCACGGGTTACTTTCTCATTCATGTTGGCATTTGAAGTCGGCCTTGTTGTGACAAAATAGTGTGTATTATGCATCTATTTCACTTGCTGGACACTGGACAAAGTCAGCCTAAATATTTTGGTTTCACTTTGTTAAGACACTCCAAGACTGGACTTGTCCAGAGCAGATTGTGGATAAAACATTGTTTTATCTTTTATCTGTAAAATACTAAAGACATGTAGGCCTAAGTTAAATGTATTTTTGCCACATTTCTCCAAACAAAATGTTATCTAGAAGAAGAAAAAATTAACAACATATCAACAACTCCCTCTGGGCAAGTCTGGAGAATATATGTAAGGGTAACCATCCGCTATTTGTTGAATGCAGATGCCTCTGAAGTGTGCAAAGCTGTCATGAAGGCAAAGGGTGGCTACTTTGAAGAATATCAAATATATTTTGATTTGTTTAACACTTTTTTGGTTACCACATGATTCCATACGTGTTATGTCATAGTTTTGATGTGTTCACTATTATTCTACAATGTAGAAAATAGTAAAATAAGGAAAAACCCTTGAATTAGTAGGTGTGTCCAAACTTTTGACTGGTACTGTAGATGAAAACTCTCTTGATAAATAGTGTGGTCCAGCTGTTATTGACAAATAGACACAGGCCACCACCCCTTGTCTTACCGGAGGTAGCTGTTCTGTCTTGCCAATACACGGAAAACCCAGGCAACTGTATGTTATCCATGTCGTCGATCAGCCAGCAAGGGACCCGGATCTGTGTCCCGTCTATCGATTAATAGTCTTCATGCGAATGACGGGGATTTGGGACTTGTCCGGTAGCAGCAGTAAATCCTTTGCGTCCGAATCATTAAAGAAAAAAATCTTTGTCCAGTTTGAGATGAGTAATCACTGTTCTGATATCCAGAAGCTCTTTTTGGTCAAAAGAGACGGTGGCAGAAACATTGGCAACAAAATAAGTTACAAACAACGTGAAAAATACACAAAATAGCGCAATTGGTTAGGAGCCCATAATACGGCAGCCATCCCCTCCGCGGTCATTCTACCTGTTAGGCCTAGTTAGCTTGGTAACATTAGCTATGTTACCTCAGTTTTACTTATGAAACGCTCATATTTGATACAGAAATTCAACATTTTTATGAAACATTTCATATGACAATAACATATTAATGGACATATATAGTCAAATAAAGCAGCGTTGAAATGTGCCTTAAACCTAATATTGTGGTAATAATTTAAACAATTCCATATAGCTTAGTAGGGATCAAGGCTGGGGTCATTTGTGTTATTTTTTTGCTGTTCTCCAAATACCATTTCAGAGTTTTTAAATTGTGTACAAATGCAGTAAATGAGCTTCAACTTCTACACACCTTACTTTGCCATACCTTAGGTTTAGCTGAACTGACACCACTGATATTGGTACAGTATGTTAGAGGATTGTTAATTTCAGCAATAACCCATGGATTCTAAAAATAAAGCATTGTGGGAACAGGCTCAAAGAGTAGAAATAAATCAAGTCCTTTTCGTTGTGTGGCCCTGTTAATCCTAATTAAGTATGGAAGATAGGCCTGCGCTTCAGTGTTATCCCAGACAAGTAAATTCTTATCCACTCAAAGGAGCTGCATTCAGCAGAAGAACTAATCATGCAGACGTAATGAAAATCGTACATGAACCGTATAACCCACAGTCATTGATAAATGATGAAATTAAGTGCAGTAATTATTTTAAATGACTTTAAGAGACTGCACACAGAAGTCAATGTTTATGTAATTATTTGAGTGCAATGAGTAGCCAAGGCCTAATACCAATCCACAATGTTGCAAAGCCATATTAGGAAAAAACTGTCTGAGAAGTTAGAGCATGGAGCTTTGGGGCTTGGGGCATGGGGCTTTGGGTGACAGGGTAGCCTAGTGGTTAGAGCGTTGGACTAGTAACCGGAAGGTTGCAAGTTCAAACCCCCGAGCTGACAAGGTACAAATCTGTTGTTCTGCCCCTGAACAAGCAGTTAACCCACTGTTCCTAGGCTGTCATTGAAAATATGAATTTGTTCTTAACTGACTTGCCTAGTTAAATAAATAAAAATTGATGTCATAGCAAGGCCAGAACAGTTTGGGTCTTAATCATAAATGAACTAAGGTAGATATTACATGATGTTTAGGTTATTTAAGTGGACTCAGTGGATCAAATCTCTGAAACTGGTTTCAAGAGCACTCTCTTTCTCAATCATAGACTCTTAGAGAAAACGGTTATTTGGGGTTTTATATAGAACCTTTTGGTTCTTTGGATGAGATTAAAGAACTTAACTAAAAAAAGTTTGACATACACTGAGTACACAAAACATTAAAAACATCTGCTCTTTCCATGACATAGACTGACCAGTTGACTCCAGGTGAAATGTATGATCACTTATTGATGTCACTTGTTAAATCCACTTCAATCAATGTAGATGAAGGTGGAGGAGACAGGTAAAATTAGGATTTTTAAGCCTTGAGAAAATTGAGATGTGGATTGTGTGTGTGTGCCATTCAGAGGGTCAATGGTCAAGACAAAATATTTCAGTGCCTTTGAACAGGGTATAGTAGTAGGGGCCAGGCTCACCAGTTGGTGTCAAGAACTGCAACATTGCTGGGTTTTTCATGCTCAACAGTTTCCCATGTGTATAAAGAATGATCCACCACCCAAAGGACATCCAGACGACTTGACTGTGGAACTGTGGAAATCATTGGAATCAACATGGGCCAGCATCCCTGTGGAACGCTTTTGACACCTTGTAGAGTCCATGCCCTGATGAATTGAGGCTGTTCTAAGGGCAAAAGTGGGAAATTGAGGGCAACTCAATATTAGGAAGGTGTTCTTAATGTTTGGTATACTCAGTGTATATACCCAGTGAAGGCAAAGAACCTTTAGGGTTCTATCCCTACTCCAGAGGTAACCATCCAGCCAGGACGGGTTGTGCAGGCTCTACGCTCGAGACCTCCAGTGCCCCTCCACGGCCCAGTGTATCCGGTGCCTACTCCAAGAACCAAGCCTCCAGTGTGTCTCCCCAGCCTGGTGAGCCCTGTGCCTGATCCCAGAACCAGGCCTCCTGTATGTCTACCCCGCCTGGTGAGTCATGTGCCTTCTCCCAGAACCAGAACCACGAAGCCTCCAGTGATGATCCATGGCACGAAGCCTCCAGTGATTATTCATGGCACGGAGCCTCCAGTGATGATTCATGGCACGAAGCCTCCAATGATGATCCATGGCACGAAGCCTCCAGTGATGATCCATGGCACGAGGCCTCCAGTGATGATCTATGGCACGAAGACTCCGGTGATAATCCATGGCACGAAGCCTCCAGTGATGATTCATGGAACGAAGCCTCCAGTATTGATCCGCGGTCCGGAGCCTTCAGCGACGGTCTCCAGTCCGGATCCTGCAGCGACCGTCTCTATTCCGGGGCCTCCAGCGACAGCCTCCAGTCCGGAGCCTCCAGCAACGGCCTCCAGTCCGGAGCCTCCAGAGACGGTCCCCAGTCCAGAGCCACCAGCGACGACCCCCAGTCCGGGGCCTGCGGCGAGGGTCCCCAGTCCGGGGCCTGCGGCGTGGGTTCCCAGTCCGGGGTCTGTGGCGAGGGTCCCCAGTCGGGGCCTGCGGCGAGGGTCCCCAGTCCGGGGCCTGCTGAGAAGTTCCCCAGTCCGGGGTTGGCGACGAGGGTCCCAGCACCAGAGGCGCCAGTCTAGGACCAAGCCTGGCCTGCTGAGGAGTGACGGACTCCATCCTAGCTGGAGGAGTGCTTTCATCTTATCTACCAACATAGACAGGGCTCTAACTCCTTTAGCTCTGCAATGACATAGGGTGCAGGCCAGGCAGCAGGATGTTAGCCAGCCTGCCAGCTTAGTGGAGTCTGCCACTAGCACAGTCAGTGTAGTCAGCTCAGCTATCCCCATTGAGACCGTGTCTGTGCCTTGACCTGGGTTGGGCAAAACTAAACATGGCGGTGTTCGCCTTAGCAATCTCACTGGGATAAAGAACTCCTCCATTCCTGTCATTATTGAAAGAGCGTGATACCTCACATCTCAAAATAGGGCTACTTAATGTTAGATCCCTTACTTCTAAGGCAATTATAGTCAATGAACTAATCACTGATCATAATCTTGATTAGATTGGCCTGACTGAAACATGGCTTAAACCTGATGAATTGACTGTGTTAAATGAGGCCTCACCTCCTGGTTACACTAGTGACCATATCCCCTGTGTATCCCACAAAGGCGGAGGTGTTGCTAAACTCTTGGATATCAACTTTGCCACTTCAGCATGCTTTTGTGGCACAGTCAATGACACACAGGCCTATAGGCCAGAAGGTTGAGGGTTCACCAACCACAGAAGGTTGAGGGTTCGCTGACCACTGATCAGCAAGGGGAATCAGATTTTCAACATTTTGATGCAATATTTATAATTATGTCAAATATATGCAACAAATGTTTCATCAACAGGTTTCTATGCCAATGCAACACACAACCAATAAAACATAACATCCCGACTTCAGGCACCTCGATATCATGGTTTGAGTTTTCAACACCAAAATAAACAGACTATGTCAATCTGGACAAACAGAAAACACATCCCTCCCTACTTTAGGCTGACAGAGTATTGAAGGCTTGGCTTGGCAATCTCCGAATGTCATTAAAGGTTTTGGTGTTTTGTAACTGTTGTCTCTTTTCCATTCATTAAAGGTTTTGGTGTTTTGTAACTGTTGTCTCTTTTCCATTCATTAAAGGTTTTGGTGTTTTGTAACTGTTGTCTCTTTTCCATTCATTAAAGGTTTTGGTGTTTTGTAACTGTTGTCTCTTTTCCATTCATTAAAGGTTTTGGTGTTTTGTAACTGTTGTCTCTTTTCCATTCATTAAAGGTTTTGGTGTTTTGTAACTGTTGTCTCTTTTCCATTCATTAAAGGTTTTGGTGTTTTGTAACTGTTGTCTCTTTTCCATTCATTAAAGGTTTTGGTGTTTTGTAACTGTTGTCTCTTTTCCATTCATTAAAGGTTTTGGTGTTTTGTAACTGTTGTCTCTTTTCCATTCATTAAAGGTTTTGGTGTTTTGTAACTGTTGTCTCTTTTCCATTCATTAAAGGTTTTGGTGTTTTGTAACTGTTGTCTCTTTCCATTCATTAAAGGTTTTGGTGTTTTGTAACTGTTGTCTCTTTTCCATTCATCAAATTGCCGCTGCACAGTTTTGATGGTTTGATTGATTTTATTTGTCAGTAGATTTTTTTTTGTAAAGATAATTTTATTTTTCCAGCTGTAGAGTTTTAAAACAGCACATCAGCTGAATATTGTTACATTAAATCAGAGTGCATGTGAGCACTCTGTCATAGTATTCTCTCTCTCCATCAATTCCATTCAAATGTAATTAAAAATAGATATTCCTGTTCAAAGTTGATATATTCTATATACATTACCAGTCAAAAGTTTGGACACACCTACTCATTCAAGGGTTTATCTTTATTTGTACTATTTTCTACATTGTAGAAGTCATCAAAACAATGAAATAGCACATATGGAATCATGTACAGTATTAATTAACCACAAATCAAAATATATTTGATATTTGAGATTCTTCAAAGTAGCCACCCTCTGCCTTCATGACAGCTTTGCACATTCTTGGCATTCTCTCAGCCAGCTTCATGAGGAATTCACCTGAAATGCATTTCAATTAACACATGCGCCTTGTTAAAAGTACATTTTTGGATTTTTTTTCCTTCTTAATGCGTTTGAGCTAATCAGTTGTGTTGTGAAAAGGTAGGGGTGGTATACAGAAGATAGCCCTATTTGATAAAAGTCCACATTATGCCAAGAACAGCTCAAATAAGCAAAGAGAAACGACAGTCCATTGTTACCTTAAGACATGAAGGTCAGTCAATACAGAACATTTCAAGAACTTTGAAAGTTTCTTTAAGTGCAGTCACAAAAAACATCAAGCGCTATCATGAAACTGGCTCTCATGAGGACCGCCAGAGGAAACAAAGACCCAGAGTTACCTCTGCTGCAGAGGATTGTATTAGAGTTACCAGCCTCCAAAATTGCAGCCCCAAGTTCAAGTAACGGACACATCTCAACATCAACTGTTCAGAGGAGACTGCGTGAATCAGACCTTCATGTTCAAATTGCTGCAAAGAAACCACCAATAAGAAGAAGAGACTTGCTTGGGCCAAGAAACACAAGCAATGGACATTAGACCGGTGGAAATCTGTCCTTTGGTCTGTTGAGTCTAAATTTGAGATTTTTGGTTCTAACCACCATGTCTTTGTGAGACGCAGAGTAAGTGGACGGATTATCTCTGCATGTGTGGTTCCCAACGTGAAGCATGGAGTAGGAGGTGTGATGGTGCTTTCCTGGTAGCACTTTGATTTATTTAGAATTCAAGGCACACTTAACCAGCATGGCTACCACAGTATTCTGCAGCGATATCATCTGGTTTGCGCTTAGTGGGGACTATCATTTGTATTACAACAGGACAATGACTACTTTTGACCAAGAAGGAGAGTGATGGAGTGCTGCATTAAATGACCTGGCCTCCACAATCACCCAACCTCCACCCAATTGAGAAATATATTTTGATTTGTTTAACACTTTTTGGGTTACTAGATGATTCCATATTAGTTATTTCATAGTTTTGATTTCTTCAGTATTATTCTACAATGTAAAAAAAAAGAAAAGTTAAAATAAAGAAAAACCCTAGAATGAGTAGGTGCATCCAAACTTTTGACTGGTTCTGTAAATATATATATATATATATATATACATACATACATACATACATACATACATACATACACACCAAAGTATGTGAACAGTGAACACCCCTTCATACACCCGTTGCTGACAAGTGTATAAAATCAAGCATACAGCCTTGCATTCTCCATAGACAAACATTGTCAGTAGAACGGCCTTACTGAAGAGCTCAGTGACTTTCAAAGTGGCACCATCATAGGATGCCACCTTTCCAACAAGTCAGTTTGTCAAATGCTACAGTTGCCGCCCGGTCAACTGTAAGTGCTGTTATTGTGAAGTGGTGATATACCGGAACAGCAACGGCTCAGCCAGGAAGTGGTAGGCCACACAAGCTCACAGAACTGGACCATCGAGTGCTGAAGCATGTAGCAATAAAAAATAGTCTGTTCTCAGTTGCAACACTCCAAACTGTCTCTGGAAGCAACGTCAGCACAAGAACTGCTTGTCGGGAGCTTCATGAAATGGATTTCCATGGCCGAGCAGCCGCACTCAAGCTCACTTAAGATCACCATGCATAATGACAAGCATCGGCTGGAGTGGTGTAAAGCTCGGCCTCATCGCCCACCATCAATGCACAACCTCACGAATGCTTTTGTGGCTGAATGGAGGTCCCCGCAGCAATGTTCCAACATCTATTGGAAAGTCTTCCCAGAAGAGTGGAGGCAGTTATAGTAGCAGGGGGGGGGGAACTCCATATCAATGCCCATTACTTTGGAATGAGATGTTCGACGAGCAGATGTCCAAATTATTTTGGTAGGAAACGAAGACCTACTGTAGTGTATATTTCTTTGCCTACCTCTTTCAGGTAATCATTTCAGGTAATAAATTCAATTAACCCTTGTGTCGTCATAAAGGTCAAAAATGACCCGCCACTATGTTTAACAGCAGAGAAAACCTCCTAAATTATATTTTTTTTACTTGAAATTTGATGACTTTTCCTCGGGTGACCCCAACATTAGAAAAAGTGAAACATCGCCTTTGTTCATATTTCCATGAAAGATGTACACCACCAGGGTACAAAGATTGTCTTAGGGTCATTTTTGACCCGGCAGTTATAAAATAATTTACACACCATAAAAAACGCACACACACACACACATAATGAGACATTGAGATGATGTATGCTACTGATTGAACTCAACCAGCAGCTCCTGAAGAGGAAGATCACCATGGTTGGCACAGTTAGAACTCCTCGCAACAAGGGGGAGAGAGGCTTTCTCATCAAAGTTTGCCTTCACCCCCAGCACCACTCAACTATCTTACCCCCCAGAGGATCAAGAATGTGGTCCTCCTGAGCACACTGCACAAAACGGCTGAGATCAGTGATAGTGAGGACAGGAAGCCAGCCATCATCCTGGACTACAACCACAACAAAGGAGGCGTGGACAACCTGGACAAGGTGATTGGAACTTACAGCTGCAGGAGGGTGACTGGCCGTTGGACCCTGGTCATCTTCCATAACATCATTGATGTGTCCTCATACAATGGCTTCGTGATATGGAACAAGCTCAACCCTACCTGGATGCCTGATAAGCGGAACAAGAGGAGGGTGTTCCTGGAGCATCTGGGAAAGGCACTTGTAACCCCACACATTCAAAGAAGGGAGCGCCTCCCCCGTACAGCAGCCTCTGTAGCGCTTGTGAAAGCTGTTCAGGGGGCTGAATCTTGTCCTGATCCACCTGAGGCTGCAGCTGTGCCAGGCAAGAGGAGGAGATGCCAATTCTGCCCCCCAAAGGACTGTAAAACAAAATACTATGTGCGGCACGTGAGAAATACATCTGCAAAGTCCATTCACACACGCTTGCATACTGTCCGATGTGCTAATTAGAGTTGATTTATTTATGTACTTCATGTTTTTGTCTTATTATCTTATTTTATTCTTATTTATTGTTGTTGTTTATACACCTTGTGGATGGGGGCAATGATTAGAAAATGGGAGAAGAGTATTTTGTAGTTGAATTCCTCATTGTACAGTGTATACGAATATATCACTATGTTGCCAAAAAAGTTTGACTGTAACAGTTTCCCTTCAATAAAATGCATTCAAAACTATTTTTGCACATTTATGCGACCTTCTTAGGCTATACAAGTGCTATCTCTTGCTAAATATTGTATGTTTACACCTATGCAGTACCTTTAGCAATAATAATAATAAAACTCTACTTTAGTAAAGAAAACCATTATGCCAGGTCTGTTGTAATAAAACGAGTGGTGTCCACTGATTAAATGCAGACTTTCTGCATTGTGGAGAGGGAAAACCCAGATATTCACAAAGTTTGTGATGAATGACAGGTTGTTTCTTCATGCAAAATAGATTTGGGTTTTAAAATTCAATGAAGCTGCTTTATTTGAGAGGTTTAGTGAAAGCAGGTCATTTTTACCCTTAGGACAAGGGGAGTATACAGAATGTTAACACTACACAATTCTATTAGCCTTATATTTAGCTAAAGAATGATCAGCTAGAAATAAGCTTCTAATTTATAGCCTCTGTCTCTTGTGCAATACGCACCATGAGCTCTGCTGGTCTCTTTCCTTAAAAAACCCTCATTAGCTCTTGGAGTCCCAGGAAAAGCTAGACTAGAATAGTTCGCAGGAAGAATATATATTTTTTGCATTTCTTATACTAATAGACTGACTATTGGAAGAGGGATGCAAAGCTTTTGTTTCCTGAAGGCAAAATACAGCAGCGAATAGAACTCCCAGCCACTGGACGGGGAATTTGAAAGAAGAGAGAATGTAAGAAGGCGCTAGGCTGTAGCAGTTCTTTTTTATTCAATATTCCTGAGAGAAAATTAAGCCATCGGCATCTGATTATAGCACCAATATTATTCGAGCATGTCGTTACAATGATGAAGATCCAGACAACAAAACATTTCATTTAGGTTGAGTTTTGGTTAAGTGGGACACACGCTTTGTAATGGCCTATTATATTTCAACATTTAAATCAAATTCGCTAGCCTATAATTGTAACTTTGTAGGCTGCATGTCCTGCACCAACATCACATGTTCTCTCCCAGGCTCATGGTTTGAAAGAGGTGTGTAATTACAGTTCATATAATACAGCATAATACAATACTGTAATATAGTTCATGCTCAAACAAAGTTGCTTATTGGAGCTTGTTTCATTGACTTACAAAAGAGAGCATAGCTACGTATATTTGCTTTTAAGTTTTTCTGTTGTGCTTAATGTGCGGTAGCCTGTCACATAGCTATGTATTGGTAAAAATATTAAGATAATGGCACAATCATTTCAGCTTTGTTGGGCTTGGGCTCATAAAATGTCTTTACATGTATCTTTACTTTACTTTAATACTCTATAAATTGACTCCTTCAAATAATTCCCTCTGGCGTTTGCCATCGGCACACTGCAGGAGGGAAGTAAAGCTAAGTCGAATCCATCGCTTCAATTGTTTGGATGTGCCCATCGTAATGTAAAAACATGAGGTGGATAGGATACATAAAGTTGAAACAAAAGAAATAGTAATTCATAGAATGGGTGTCTCCCTTCAACTCAATGATGACAAAATGGGTGGACTTAGCTAGTTAAACAGAAAAAGCTAGGCTACTTTGATTTTCTACTTTACAAGCTAGCTAGCTAACTCTTTCAAATAAACATGATTTGTTGTTATATACCAAATAGAGCTACAGACCCAGCCTGACATTGGTAATTAGCTAATTGTTACTTTTATTTCAGTATTTCAGTGTGGAGTCAATTGAGGGGACTATGTTTCATGAAGCCATTTGAAGGCTGCTGCTGACAGAGGTATGTATACATTATTTATAGTGTAATACATTATATATAATAAGTCTTGGTGATTCAATAACCTAGTTAATTAATGGTTACATTACTTGTAAGATTATGTTTTGCTCAGTCTGGCAGTAACCAAAACCATCAGAGGCAGAGGATCTCTCTTTCGGCTGCTGCTGATGACAACTGAGAATGGAGCAGAAGAGACATTTTTCATGCACTGTAACTAATGGACAAAGTTGTATTGAAAAAGTCAGCCAGAGTTGACATGGGCTATCATTCAAACAACGAGATGCCTCCCTGGCCACCAGTGCATAATTCAAAACTATGTTTGCATATAATTACAAATTCTAAAAAACTATGCAGGTATTTTGTACATTATTTATTTGTTTATTAAATTATATTCTTAGCACAAAAAAATATTGCTATTTAATAGTCATAATGAATTTATTACACCATGTAGGATTCTATATGGAACCATTTTGAGGGTTCCATATATGATGCATACATTGAACCATTTTTTTAACCCTTTTGACTGGTACTGTATATATATATATATATATACCAGTCAAGTTTGTACACACCTACTCATTCAAGGGTTTTCTTTATTTTACTTTTCTTTTTACATTGTAGAATAATAGTGAGGACATCAAAACTATGGAATAATCTAGTAGCCCAACAAGGGTTAGACAAATCAAAATGTATAGTCCAATGGTGTAAAAATGTATTTTTTTACAAAACTGAAAAAATGGAATAAAGTACCGGTTTGATTCAGATAAAAGCGAGTCGCCGTTGCGTGCACTTGCTCTGAATGTGTAGCTCTCCAAAGTACGCTTCCATATGACCCACCACTTCCGACGATAAGCCTACCCAGCTCGCAGCCCGAGTCACGTGCCCCCCTCCCTTGTCTCTGTGGAGCAGAAGCTACTACACAAATCAAACTCAACCACAAATCAAACTCAACCAGCACCCAGTGGAGATCGGAGAGATGGAGACGCGTAGAGCGAGAGAAAAAGCACTTTGCTGTCCGGAACGAGAGACGCTGAAAAAAAAGATGATCCGTTAAAGAAAAGACTGCGTCATGGCTCATATCCTATCGACGGAGAAGGATTTTAGTTCACCCAACGGGAACAGAGATGCGAACCTCGTTGCTTATTAACGGGCGGTTCCGTGATCCAAACTGTACAACTCCGCCCGTGAACGGGGAACGGGACGCAGCGCCTGTGCTAGGCATCGCACTCTGGCTAGGTGTGGTTTCACAACACTTGGATTAGCCTACCTAGTTCTTATTCCACACACTCGTTCATAATTGAAGCTGAAGCCGTCGGGGATGTGCTAGTCATCTCGTCGCAACAAAGGGAAGGGCGGCTTTCAGTAACCATGAGGGCTGTATCGGCGAATTTACTTGCACTTCTCTTTCTCTGCACTTGTGCCAGTGTATTCTACGTCTGGAGCAGATTGGAGAGATACAACACAGGACTACAGTTAACGAGTAGGGGGTCCGCTCACATTGGGCCATCCCCGGACCTCTCTGCTAAAACTTTCCGGGCTTTGCTCGCCGTTCCAGTAGCACAGAGACTGCATTTGGGGGGCATACTGGATGGCCACAATCTCACTGGTGTTGCGGATCAAACTGGCTCTTTAGGAATCAGAGATTACCATATGAATGTAGATAACAAGGGGTCAGCACAGAGGGGGGTCCCGGACAAATTGGGCTCTCCGGTTGAGGGAATTTTTTGGAGTGAATGGCTTGAGGATAAGTTTCCCGTCAGCTTCAGTGAGGAACATGCCCGGGCATGGAGAGGGAGAGCCCGGGGACATCGGATTGTCAGACTGGAGCCGGGCTGTGGGAGAATATCCAATCAACTGGCCACTTTTTCGGACCGATCCAAAGCATGCGTGCGTTATGGAATAAACGCGGACCAGGTGCAGGGGGAAACTTTGACTTATTACCTGGCTAGTTTGCTGGGTATTACAAATCTGCCGCCTCTCATCCTCGCCCAGTTGAACGTTGACAGTGAACAATGGGCTTCTGTGAGAAGAAGAATAGGAGGTTTACAGTGGAGTGAGCGGGCGGTGGTCTCGCTCACCCAGTGGGTCGCCAACCTGACAGGGGTAATCACACCTGCGCCGCTGCGCCAAGAGAGCAAGGGGCTGCGTCCTCTACGAGAGGAGCTGGGGAACAAGACGACGGCGGAGCTGCTCGAGCTAATGCAGTGGACGGACCTGATAATATTGGACTACCTGTCTGCTAACTTCGACAGGCTCGTTAGCAACCTCTTTAGCCTGCAGTGGGACTCGCGCGTGATGGAGAGGGAGACCAACAACCTGCTCAGAACACCCCGTGGCGACCTGGTTTTCATCGACAACGAGGCAGGGCTTGTGCACGGTTACCGTGTACTGGATATGTGGGAGAAGTACCACAGCACCGTCTTGGACTCGGTGTGTGTGTTCAGAAAGAGGACAGTACAGCGTGTTATAGAACTGCACCGGCGCAGGGACACCAGGACTCGGCTGCTCGAGCTGTACAGAGACAGCGAACCATTGTCTCCGGAATTAGGGTTTCTCTCTGATGAACATGCGGGAGTACTACAGAGTCGAATAAGCAGATTATACAAACACATATCGCATTGCAAGGTGAAGTACCACCAGCTGGGCGTTTAGTTTTGATTCCTCTCATTTAGAGGTTCTGTATCTGGCATCTACTCCACAGAATGACGTGTGTTGCAAATCAGTAACCACACACCTGTACTAGATTAATGCGCGTCAATTGAAACCGTTTTTTAATATATTGATGAACTACCTCTTGTGAAAACAACGTTTTGCCTACTTTATATGTCTGCATAAATAGTCACATTGACGTTGATTTTTGGCTTCGTGCAGGATGGGTCATAATTTATTTTCAGCCAGCCTCAAAACATAGCTGCAGGAATAATGTGATATGAGCCAATGCATCTTTGTAGCTGTTTAGGAGCCAATGCATCTTTGTAGCTATTTAGGTTTATTGGTCAGCCTTCAACCTCAGGAGTTTGATAGGCTACACAGCTGTGTTTATTAATAGGAATAAACTATTGTGGTGTAAGGGGGGATAATGAATAATCATCTGTATTCACAAGGTGCATTGTGTTCAATAATCTCCATAGGAAACTGGATTGCTTGATAATGAGAACCAGGCCTTAATAGGTTACTCCTAAAAAGTTTTGTATTTGTTGCCACAAAAATGTATAATGTAGACTTTGTCACCTGTCTCACTCCTTTTATAGAAGCTCTAGCCTACTGTACAATCAATTGTCATTGCAAACACGTTCATGTATTTGGTTGTCTTGTGATTGTATCTTCTGCCTTAATGTCAGTGGTGTAGTGGGGGATATATGCAGGTAGCAGATATATGCCATTTACCCACTTTTTCCCCGTGGGCATTGCGTATACTCACTACTTAATCCCCACTGATGCGTAACAAAGTAGTATAGTGAAGGTATATGCCATATAAATTATGTAGTACATTTACATTACATTTAAGTCATTTAGCAGACGCTCTTATCCAGAGCGACTTACAAATTAGTACAATAGATACTTTATTCACAAAGTAGCCTACACAATCGTAATAAAGCATGTGAAATATATGCACATGCGCGCCGCACACATAGCTACACTGAATATAAACGCAACATGTAAAGTGTTGGTCCCATGTTTCATGAGCTGAAATAAAAGATCCCAGAAATGTTCCATACGCATAACATTTTTTGTGCACAAATTTGTTTACATCCCTGTTTGTGAACATTTCTCCTTTTGCCAAGATAATCCATCCACCTGACAGGTGTGGCATATCAAGAAGCTGATTAAACAGCATGATCATTACACATGGCAACATTAAAAAGCGACTCTAAAATGTGCACAACACAATTCCACAGATGTCTCAAGTTTTGAGGGAGCGTGAAATTGGCATGCTGACTGCAGGAATGTCCACCAGAACTGTTGCCAGAGAATTCAATGTTAATTTCTCTACCGTAAGCCACTTCTAACATCATTTTAGGGAATTTGGCAGTGGATCGAACCGGCCTCACAACCGCAGACCACATGTAAGGCGTCGTGTGGACTAGCAGTTTGCTGATGTCAATGTTGTGAACCTACTGCCCCATGGTGGTGGTGGGGTTATGGTATGGGCAGGCTACAGACAACGAACACAATTACATTTTATTGATGGCAATCTGCATACCATTACGAGGTCCTGAGGCCCATTTTTTTTAAGGTATCTGTGACCAAAAGATGCATATCTGTATTCCCAGACGTGAAATCCGTAGATTAGGGCCTAATACATTTATTTCAGTTGACTGATTTCCTCAATTGAACAGTAACTTGGTAAAAATCTCTTAAATTGTTTCATGTTGCGTTTATATTTTTGTTCGGTATAGTTTCAGCGGAATATCAGACAGTCAAAGTGTGCAGCTCTCATGATTGTCGCAGGGAGAGGTTCATAGAATTGAACGGAATCGGTAGTCAGTAGGGTTGGCAGATATTTAAACTTATTGAAAAAGTCTTTGTTGAATCTTTGCGATTCATAATTTAGTGCTAATTTGAATGAACATTTTTAAGGCTTTCCCCCCGAAACTTCCCAATTAAATGTTGACTGCAACAACAAAAAAACTCCTAAAAATATTTTGACTGATTTTACACAGGCCTCAAAAATGGTCTCCTGGTGTGGTTTAAAGATGCACTATGCAGAAACCACTCTGCCATTTCTTGGTTGCTAAAATTCTAATAGTTCCCTAATTTCGGTTTATGTGACAAAACAAGCAAGTATAGTGTAAATAATCAGCGTACCATCTAAACCTAAGAAATATATTTTCCATAGCCAAACATTTTCATCTGTTTGAACCTGGGGTACAAAACCAAAAGTAAAAGATGCAAAAAGACAACATAAGAACAGGATGCATAGATATAGCGCACAAAGAACAGATCTACCGCCTCTTAGACTTGCTTTCAATGAGAATGCCAGATCTATAACTCACCTTTCTATGTGAATTTGGTTGGGTCGTCCAAAAAGTTACATATTACAGCTTTAAGCATTGTTGTGGACTTAGAACATCCAATTTTTGTAGTTTTTCTATTAAAAAAGTTAGATTTTGAGAGTGAGAACCTGAAAAAACTAGGGAAACCTAGCATTGTTCACACAAGGCGCCTTTCCTTCATTGGGCAGGCCGTTTTGAAATATATTTTTGCAAAATTAGAGGTATATCCACTTTTCCAAGAACCACTACACCACTGCTTAATGTCATGACCCAGTCATATTTGTTGTACATGCTGCACTGTGAATACTGTATATGTTACCCTGTTTTTGACATTCACAATTGCAATCCCCTTTCATCAATTCAATGTGCATTGTAACATTCCAATCTTCCTGTATTATTTGCTAAGTATATTGTAATTTAAGTTGTCAAGACCACATGTTTGGTATTCAACCCTTCTTTAGCGGAGTACAATGGCAGGTCCAATATTTGCCTGTTCTGTGTGTTCAGTCCTCAGGTTTTCATATAAAGGGCTTTGTCCCATCCTTGTCCACTACAGTGTACCCATTGTGCTGTTGAAATGCAGTGCCCTCAGAGCCTGTTACCCTGGGACTCAGAGTTTTTCTCTCTCTCTCTCTCTCTCTCTCTCTCTCTCTCTCGCTCTCTCTCATATATGGCTATTCGGACACAGCCACTGTCTGAGACAATTACAGGGCTCAGCTCTCTCCTGTCTACTGAGAACATTCTCACATTAACCAAACACAAGAGAGGGTAAAGTAGGGACCATTTCCTGTGGAAAGATACATTTGTTGCTTGCGTTTACACTCCACATAACTCTCACACTTCTACAAAAACTGTTAAAGAAAGGGAAACATGTCATTTGAACACTGTAGGTCCCATTAGCGGGAGAGGGAGGGATTGAAGAGATAGGGTCTCTGTCACTCCCTCTAATTCTCTCTATATCAGGCAGGGCCTAAATCAAATCTCTAACCCCCTGCCCCATATCCAAGCTCTTCTTAAAGGCACAATCTGGGACATTTCATGGTTACGTTACAGCCTTTTTCTAAAAAATTTTTTTTTATCCTCATCAATCTACACACGATACCCCATAACGACATTGCGAAAACATTTTTTAGACATTTTAGCAGTGAGGCTGTAACGTAACAAATTGTGGAAAAAGTAAAGTGGTCTGAATACTTCCCAAATGCACTGTAAATGTGTCATAAGCTTATTGTAACTATCTTACCATATCATAACATCATGTACAAATATCAATGGTTTGTGTTTGTGATGCTAATGTAACAGTTCAGTTATTGATGGTAAATCTATTACATTGGAGCAAAACTAATAATAGTCCTGACTTCACAATTTGAATTCAGCCTCATGTAAAAGTTATTAAAAGGGTTGTTAAAGGCCCAGTGCAGTCAAAAATGTGATTTTTCTGTTTTATATATATGTCCACACTATGAGGTTGGAATAATACTGTGAAATTGTGAAAATTATGATATGCCATTTTAGTGTAAGAGCTGTTTGAAAAGACCACCTGAAATTTCATCCTGGTGGGATGGAGTTTTAGCCTGCCGGGTGACATCACCAGGCGGTAAATTAGTTAATAGACAAATAAGAAAGAGTGTTCCAAACCTCTCTGCCAATAAGAGCTAGTTTTTAGTTTTCCCCTCCCCATTCAGACCACTCATTCAGACCACTCCCAGAGTGCAAAAATGCAAATTATTTGGCCACACTGTTCACAACCCATCTCTTTCCCTGGGGCCTTTTTGTTATTGTTCCCTAGACCGTTACATCATGGAGTTACAGCATTTATTTGAAAATTAAATAGCCTTCTTCTCATTAATTTATCTGAATAGTTCATTGTATTGTCAGACAAAATCAAGGCATTGGGCCAAATCCATCTGCTAACCCGAGGCCCCTTTTTCTTATCGTTCTATTAACTGTCACATCTGGGAATCACAGCATTTATTTGATTTCACAAACTAAATAAAGTCTCTTTCTCATTAGTTCCACAGCGACCTTTCCGGTGCCTGTGATCTCCTGTTCCCAGATCTGCTGGAGGCACATTGTAGGGATGTCAGTGATAAACATTTGAAGGCCTAATGGTTTCCAGCCCTTCCTCCATCCTGCTATCCCTCCATCCCCTCCCTCTATCCCTCATCTCATCTGGTTCATTTTACACCTTTTGTTGATAGCTAGCTGCAGGGCACTCCAGTACTCTTAATCCTGTTCCAGGCAGAAGTGGGGTTGGGGAGGGAAGGGGGCCAGAGGAAAGAGCCTCACTTTAACAGTGAGAGGGGTTTAGGCACTATGAGGTGTCTTATCATGACTTCTATGAGAACACAACTCTGTGGTGTCCACTACGCTTGTCAGTGTCATCTATCTGTGATTCTCAGGGAGCGATTAGCGGCCTAAGACTCGGCTGGAGTTTGAGCAGGTGGAGCTGGAAGCTTTAGCAGGGCTAGCAGCCTGCCTGGTTTCTGCCTTTCTGCCTGCTTGTCGGTCCTGTAATAGGGACTTGGGGATCAATACGTGCACTGACTGCTGTGGAGGGGGAAAGGAGGTCATTTTCTAAGTGGTCTGGGGAGGGGAAAGCAGAATGGTAAAAGGGAGAAAGTGGGGTTAGGGCTGTGTTTGCAGCTGGGCGTCTTGCTCTAAGGCACGTCTGTCGAGGGCCAACCCTCCAAGAGATTTACGACGGCGGGCCACAGACACCAGGGATGCTAAGCCTAGGTCTGTATGCCTTAACCAGACTTGTACCCCTCCCTCCATCCCTCTATCCCCCTCTCCCTTCCTCCAACCACATTCCTGCCCATAGCATCTGTCTGCAGTGGTTAGCTAAATGGAAAACAACATTTTTCTTTTCTTAAGTAGTTGTTTTATGTATTTTTTTGCACAAGAAACCCCTCTTGCTTTTTTACTGGAGCTCATGTCACTTCTGATTACGCTACCGGCGGACATCAAAGCCTTTAGTCACAACCCCTCCTAACAGATTGCAGGTGTTCACCCTCTTACTCTCTGTCTGGCTTATGTCGACTGACCACAAACCTCACAAAATCTACCGCCCCCTCCCTCCCATCCATCCCACCACCCTCCCACTGTCCACCCTGAGGCAGTAAACTTTCTAAGCCCCCTTATGTGACATGGCCTCCTTATGGCAACTCCTCATTGGCCACTGCTAAGGGCAGTGGTTTTTATTTAGTCCATCTGGACGTGTGAGCTAGTTAGCCATGCAGGGAGCAGGGGCCAGGCTTCTATGGCCGTCCTCTGGGCTTATTCATGCTCTGTTTGTTTTCAATGTCACAGGGTGGCCAGGGAGGCAGGCAGCTATGTACTATGTAAGCAGGCAGAGAATCTCTGCAGGCCTGAGGCTCTGTCCAAAAACAACCCCTAGCCCCTACCTCCTACACTTGGATTTCAAAGTGTTGGATTGGTAGCTACCATAAGCAATATGGCAACAATTAATCCTAACCTATCAGAGGGCAAGCTTTTACACCTACCTATATCTAATATGTTCAGATCTACATGAAGTGCCTTGGGGATAGGGGCTAGGGTTGTATCTGGATGGTGTCTGAACCTACAGACCCTATAGGTAAAAACACAGATCCTCTCTCTATGGTCTGCAATCCAGAGGCTCCTACATTGCAGACATTCCTGAGGAGGCAAGGGTGGATCTCCACACACACACACACACACACACACACACACACACACACACACACACACACACACACACACACACACACACACACACACACACACACACACACACACAGCCCAGATTCCTGCGAGCGGGGAGAAAGGCAGCTGTGTATTTAGGCTCAGCTGTCTGCGGTGAAGTTTTCACTTATTTCTTTAATGATCTATTGGTTCAAGGGCACTAGTTCAGATAATGTTCTTTGTCTTAAGAAAATAAAAAAACTATGATACTCATTGCTTTGATATGTAATTAGAGTAGAAACTATTTTATATTCACTTAGTACACAAAGCAACTTCTTAAATAAAGAACATTGCTATGTATTAGCTTCAATAAAGATACAGTTGTGAATGTCAACTGAGTGTAAATAGCCTCCACAAAAATCAACAACTCAACAAAACAACACAGAGCAACAACTGGACCTGAGTTGCCAGATGCCACGGGACCATCCAGCCAGACTCATCTTTAAAAAGGTGGCCATGTGCACAGCGTGGGCCAGTGGACAGCCATAACTGGCATTCCTTCGTGGCTGTGCAGTGCAGGGTGTTTCCTGTACATGTGCATGATTAAGTGACTTCATTATAATGCTGGGTGCATACTAGGGGAGGGGAGAGTCACTCGGTCACAGTTGACTGGATGCAGGGGAGTGGACGCAGGGGTCGTGAGGGGTTGGAGAGCACAGACTGGGGGGCAGGAGGGAGAGGGGACTGGGGTACATCAATGGACTCAAGGGGCTTGGAATGCAGTGCCAGAGGGAGGCGACTGGGATGGAGGACAGGGAATAAGGGCACAGATCAAGGCAGTGCTACTATAGGGGTTGAGGGGATGACACGTTGGAGGCCAGTGGTTGGGGAGCTAGAGAAGGGTAAAAGCTATTAGGGAACTGGTGGTCTAGAGGAGGGTTGAGATTGGGACTGGGCAGCACAGCCAAGGCCGGGGGACAAGATAACTGAGGGGCAGGGAGTAGGGGGGTGGAGAGCAGGACCTGGGATGGCGCAGGCTGGCACGGGGGCTGCATGGCGGCCGGGAAAGTTGCATGGTGGAGGGGAGTGGAGTGGAGTGGGGGAATTGGTTTGTGCAGGCTCTGTCAGAATAAATCATGCACTGGGGAACACTCATACATCTCTCCAGCTGCTGTCCATCCTCTCACTGCCTGGCCTGCCTGCTGTACTCTGTGATTATGGAAAAGATTACATCCGCCCTCTCCTCTTCCATCACACAGATCTGCTGCTCTCATTATACCCCAGCATGATCTCATTTAATCATTGCTGAAGCTACTAGGCTATATCCTCCTACAATTTAATGCAAGAGCATTCTTTCATTCAATCGTCCTGGACCAAGTGTCTCTTGAAAAAGAGATTGTAACTAATGAGAATAACATATATAGGAAATATGCATTCAAGAGGGACTGATTTTGGTGTTGATATGTATAATGGAAAATGTGTCTACCGTTATTTTCTCACATGGCATATAACATGGGACCTATCCTGTTTTTAAACCAATGTTTTCCGTGTTTTTACTTTATATTGCATATTGTACAGTAAAGAAGAAGAAACACATTACTGTAGGACATATTCCCTGCTATATATCACTGAGATAATGGGCCTATGTTACACATGAAACATCCAACCTTTCAAAGGCAGATTCAAGACTATTTGTTAAGTAATATGCTACAGGGTAATTGTTTTGATGACATTAAGTCTAATACACAGGCCTACAGACAGTAGTACAAGGCTACAGAGAAATGACAAAACAGTAAACAGCCTGCAGAAAATTCTGACCTTTACTTTGACTAATCATTCACAGTTGAATATCATTTGGCTATTATACATGATTTAGATAATAGGCAATACATTAAGTGGTTTTAATTGGACAGGTAGTGAGCTTTATAATGGTCTGTTGTCTATGTGTGAGAAGTAGTGTATAAAACATAAACATCTTCTGTTCCCCTCTGTAGGCTCTCTCTTCTTTAAGTGCTGTTGTTCTCTCTCTCACTCTCTCGCCCTCTCTCAAATTACCACTGGTTCCAATTGCTGGGTGGCTTTTGTGTACAAACTCCTTTCTCTCACTTAAAAGAGAGAGAAAGTTAGAGAAAGGCCACACATTAATTTCACATTTGCAAGTCTTGCAATTACAAATCTCTTGTGTATTAACATCCTGTCCCGTTTATCTGCTTCCCTGAGCTAGCCAAGCATGACATTAGCTCTTCCATGTCAGGACTAGGTGCTGTTCCAGCATTTCCTTGTTTCTTTTCTCTCCTTTTTTCTCTCCTTTTTCTTTGAGTGAAAACCCACCCGGCTCTTGATTGACGTGGCTGACAGATTTGTGTAACCTTCTGGGTGAAGCTTGTTGAAGCCTCCGTGCTGCAGCCTCTACGGAGGCCCGTTTCAAGCACACCGAGTTTGGCTCATTAGCATAAGTCTTCATCTCTATGTAAATGTGAATTAGTATGCTTATGGAAATGACAGTTTGTTGAAAGGGGGAAGAATAACTGATCGCATTCATAGAGATAATCTATCATTTGGCTTTCGAGTGAGGCTCATTCAGACCCACCTGGGCCGTGATGTGGCCATGTGTTCTTAATGAAGATATTTCTATGCTAATGCAGTGCAGTGTGAGTTTAGGATTTGTATGGTTCAAGGCGAGGCAGCATGGGAGATGTGGCCGGTCTAAATGAGCTGGACGGACCTACAGTATGGTTCCGCTTGCGTAACACCGGAGAGGCTGTGACCTTTCTAAATACAGCAGGCAGCGCATATCCAGCCACAACTCCACGCTACAAACCTGGACTCTCCTCATCCCTGACGCATTCGAAATACATAAACACAAGCACATCAGCCACAGTCAGACCATATATGTGGATGGCACTCAGAGTAAATAGCAATCGTTCATGTCAGGGACAATTGAGTATGATTGGAGAGGACTTGCGTTTATGTGTGCCATGACTTTGACATCAGAGCTTTGTCCACATCATCGCCAAGCACTGAGAGAATCGATACAGAGAAGAGAATATGTGGCACTTGATGACAAAATACCATCATATCTCTGATTCAGTTCTTTCACTGTCTTCCTTCCAGAGCTGACCATGGCCTTTCTGAATGTTAGTGTTAGCTCACGGGTTTTAGCGTATTAGAGGTGCATGTGTGGTTACTCTTTTCCAGTCACTTTGAACGATGGCACCATTTGCTAGTGCCTGTGCTTGGTAATTTGGCCATTTCTATGTAAATTGGGCTTTGTGCCGTAGGGGAGAGACATTTTTTTTTATATTCAGCATCACTACGTCAAGGGAAATATAGCATTCCTCCTAACAAAGATATCTACATATATTTCAGGATGTTATGTATTCCTGGAAATAATCAGAATTCATGCAAACACAACAGTTTTGAAAACATAGCTTGCCCCCCAAAAAAGTGGTCTCTTGGCACAACTTATCCCGGGTATAAGGTAAATTGAGCATAGGGACAGGGTACTGTAAGTTTAGCCGCCTTGGGGTACAGTAAATAGGTGTTCGGTGCCAGGGGGTGATGGTGCTGGTAGGTCAAAGTTGAATTCGTGGTATTGTATATTTTAAATGTATGCTGGCCTATGTTGACTCCAATTCTTCCTCCAGTTGTGTCAAGTTGGCTGGATGTCCTTTGGGCAGTGGACCATTCTTGATGCACACAGGAAACTGTTGAGCATGAAAAACCCAGCAGCATTGCAGTTCTTGACACACTCAAACCAGTGGGCCTAGCATCTACTACCATACCCCATTCAAAGACACTTCAATCTTTTGTCTTGCCCGTTCACCCTCTGAATGGCACTCATGTACAATCCATGTCTCAATTGTTTCCAGGCTTAAAAACCCTTCTTTAACCTGTCTCCTCCCCTTCATCTAGACTGATTGAAGTGGATTTAACAGGTGATATCAATAAGGGAATCATAGCATTTACCTGGGTTCACCTGGTCAGTATATGTCATCGAAAGAGCAGGTGTTCCTAATGTTTTGAACACTCAGTGTTCAATATCACTTAGCCTTCCGTTTCTTGACCAGTTGTCTGGAATATGGATGTTGTTTCGATGTGCCAATTTGTAAGCAAGTTCTCTGCATGCATTTGAGGCTACTAAGCCCATGAAACTGGTCCGTGAGATTCTTGATATGTTTGCAAACTATGCAAACTCAGACTCTATGTCATCAGATAAGAAAGACTCTGTCAAAACCTCTCTTTCGAGCAGGTACATGTTTGTTTTCTTTTTTTGTCAGTGTACCTCTTCAGTGTCATTAAGTCTATTTTTTTCATCCATTGCTGCTGCTCAAATGGACATCTTCCCTTCTCTCACTTCCTCGGATGGTCTCTCAAGAACCTCAAGGGGGCTAGACCCCTGCTTGTTTTACGTTTGAATACACTGGGTATAAGGATGTCTGTTCTGTAACAATAAAAATGCACTATCTTGAGTTTAGATGCATGACACACTGCAAAAATACTATGCATATTATGCATAAAACTGACCAAATGCAATCATTGTTTGTTTGGGGTATGGTGGCCATTGGCTCAGCTTACCCCAAGGAAAACATTTTGACTATATTAGCCCACACAGCTACAAGGATGCACTTTCATGCTAGATTTAGGACCTCATATTGTAGCTTATGACCCTGACTGATGTAAAAAAAACTTGTTGAGTACTTTTTCCATGTGGTTTCTTCCTTCACAAACTCCATGAAATTATGACCTCTTCCTAAATATTTGGTCACATGATACATTTTTTGTATGGTTTCCTAGAAACAAGGGGTGGTTCAACTAACCATTTTGCTCAACTTACTCCACTCTCCCCTACAGGCTGTTGCAGCCAACACGTGCGCCATCCTGCCTTGGCCAGTAATGTTGCAGTGTTACATCTAAATGATTACAGCTCTGCGTAGCTGGCGTGTCAGTCTGGTTGAGATTCAGGTGCCTTTTGGAAGGGAACCAAGGGGATCAGCTTATTGTAGACAGACAGGAGTGAAGCATAATGGGCTGAGCCTGAATCAGTATCAGTGTCTTAGAGCAGAGCAAGTGAGAACATGTCATAGTGAAAAAGAGGTACATACATAAGCAGATATTGAAATAAAGGGAAAGAGCTAACCATAAAGGTTAGGGAAATAGGTTTGTATCCAGGAGGAACGATATGTTCTTCCATGGCTCCTAAACGGGGAATTGCCAGCAGCATACCACCCTGCATACCACTGCTGGCTTGCTTCTGAAGCTAAACAGGGTTGGTCCTGGTCAGTCCCTGGATGGGAGACCAGATTCTGCTGGAAGTGGGCTTGGAGGGCCAGTAGGAAGCACTCTTTCCTCTGGTCTAAATTAAAACATTTAAAAATCTGAGTGATTGGGGACACTGCCCTGTGTAGGGTGCTGTCTTTCGGATGGGACATTAAACGGGTGTCCTGACTCTCTGAGGTCATTAAAGATCCCATGGCACTTATTGTAAGAGTAGGGGTGTTAACCCCGGTGTCCTGGATAAATTCCCAGTCTGGCACTCAAACCATCACAGTCACCTAATAATCCTCAGTTTACAATTGGCTCATTCATCCTCCTCCTCTCCCCTGTAACTATTCCCCAGGTCGTTGCTGTAAATGAGAATGTGTTCTCAGTCAATTTACCTGGAAAAAATAAACATTCACATACATTTCCATAGCTCTTCCATAATATCATTATTACCTCTTCAACAGAAGATCTCTTTAAATGGCTTTGGCGCTAGTCAATGTTTGGCCAGGTATGTAAGGTAAACCCCCAACATAATCATGTTTCTCTCTGCATACATTCCAACCCCTGCACACCTGAGATCTACAATTAACCCTGATCCCTGACTCTGACTCACCTCAAATCACACATCTGACATCCAGGCTGAGCTCTCCCACACCTTGTGAGGAGCCATACCCATTGTTGCATCCCAAATAGTAAGCTGCTATGAGTATGCAAATATAATACAGTTTATTAATAGTATGCAACATTTCGAAAATCGAGTATACACTGCTTGCACAATTATTAGGCAAATTGAATTCCTCAGGATTCATTTTATTGTTGAACAAACACAATGCTCTCAGTCAATCCAAAATGTTATTATTAAGCAAATATTAGGCAACTAAATTACAAAAATTATCTCCCAACTCACTTGTTTACTCTCAATTTTTAGAGGAAGTGTAACAAATAAGTAGCACAAAATGACAATTAAATAACATTTTTGGCCTTCCAAAATTATTCAATGACCAATGTAGCCACCCTTCTTTTCAATAACTGCCATGAGCCTTCCATCCATGGAGTTTGTCAGTTTCTTGATCTGTTCACGATCAACTTTCGCTGAAGCAGCAACCACAGCCTCTCAAATGCTGTTCAAAGATGTATATTGTCCTCCCTCACTGTAAATCTCACGTTTCAGAAGGGCCCACAAGTTCTCAATAGGATTTAAAGCTGTGCTTTGGCAAAGTGGGTGGGGTTATATCCTTCCTGTTTGGCCCTGTCCGGGGGTGTCCTCGGATGGGGCCACAGTGTCTCCTGACCCCTCCTGTCTCAGCCTCCAGTATTTATGCTGCAGTAGTTTATGTGTCGGGGGGCTAGGGTCAGTTTGTTATATCTGGAGTACTTCTCCTGTCCTATTCGGTGTCCTGTGTGAATTTAAGTGTGCTCTCTCTAATTCTCTCTTTCTCTCTTTCTTTCTCTCTCTCGGAGGACCTGAGCCCTAGGACCATGCCTCTGGACTACCTGACATGATGATTCCTTGCTGTCCCCAGTCCACCTGGCCGTGGTGCTGCTCCAGTTTCAACTCTTCTGCCTTATTATTATTGGACCATGCTGGTCATTTATGAACATTTGAACATCTTGACCATGTTCTGTTATAATCTCCACCCAGCACAGCCAGAAGAAGACTGGCCACCCCACATAGCCTGGTTCCTCTCTAGGTTTCTTCCTAGGTTTTGGCCTTTCTAGGGAGTTTTTCCTAGCCACCGTGCTTCTACACCTGCATTGCTTGCTGTTTGAGGTTTTAGGCTGGGTTTCTGTACAGCACTTTGAGATATCAGCTGATGTACGAAGGGCTATATAAATACATTTGATTTGATTTGATTTGAGTCAGGTGAGGAAGTGGGCCAGGTCATTATTCGGGCATATTTGAGGCCCTTGCTGGCTAGCCAAGCAGTGGAGTACTTGGATGCATGTGATGGAGCATTGTCCTGCATAAAGATCATGGCCTTCTTGAATGCTGAGGACTTCTTCCTGTACCACTGCTTGAAGAAAGATTCTTCCAGAAACTGGCAGTAGGTTTGTGAGTTGAATTTCAGTCCATCTTCAACCTGAAAAGGTCCAACTACCTCATTCTTAAAACATCTTAAGGCTAGGGGGCAGTATTCAGAAGTTCGGATGACTGACGTGCCTAAAGTAGTTTCCTCAGGCACAGAAGGCACAGAAGCTAGGATATGCATATAATTGGTAGTATTGGATAAAAAAACTCTGCAGTTTCTAAAACCGTTAAAATAATGTCTGTGAGTATGACAGAACTGACATGGCAGGCAAAAACCCGAGGAGAATCCATCCGGAATTTTTTATTGAGGTCACCATCCATTGAAAATGCTTGTGGAAAATTCTAAGGAAATCCTCCGATTGCAGTTCCAATGGATTCCACTAGATGTCAACAGTCTTTAGAAAGGGTTTCAGGCTTGTTTTTTGAGAAATTAGCTAGAATTTTTAGTTTTTCAAGGTGACTAATTTTTACTGTAATCTTGTGGTGCGCATGGATGAGGGTGTGCACCTCGTTATTTATCTCCGGTATTGAACATGCTACATTCCGTCTTAAATGTTTTACATTTATTTACATATTAGGGTACCTGAGGATTGATTAGAAACGTTGTTTGACTTGTTTGGTCGAAGTTTATTGGTAACTTTTGGGATTCTTTGTATGCATGTTGAGCTAGTGGAATGGGTGGATTACTAGATCAAACGCGCCAACTAAACTGACTTTTTTGGGATATTTATCGAACAAAATGACAATTTGTTGTGTAGCTGGGACGCTTGGGATTGCAACCAGAGGAAGATCTTCAAAGGTACAGTGGGGCATAAAAGTATTTAGTCAGCCACCAATTGTGCAAATTCTCCCACTTAAAAAGATGAGAGAGGCCTGTAATTTTCATCATAGGTACACTTCAACTATGACAGACAAAATGAGAAAAAAAAATCCAGAAAATCACATTGTAGGATTTTGAATGAATTTATTTGCAAATTATATTGGAACATAAGTATTTGGTCACCTACAAACAAGCAAGATTTCTGGCTCTCACAGACCTGTAACTCCTCTGTCCTCCACTCGTTACCTGTATTAATGGCACCTGTTTGAACTTGTTATCAGTATAAAAGACACCTGTCCACATCCTCAAACAGTCACACTCCAAACTCCACTATGGCCAAGACCAAAGAGCTGTCAAAGGACACCAGAAACAAAATTGTAGACCTGCACCAGGCTGGGAAGACTGAATCTGCAATAGGTAAGCAGCTTGGTTTGAAGAAATCAACTGTGGGAGCAATTATTAGGAATTGGAAGACATACAAGACCACTGATAATCTCCCTCGATCTGGGGCTCCACGCAAGATCTCACCCCGTGGGGTCAAAATGATCACAAGAACGGTGAGCAAAAATCACAGAACCACACGTGGGGACCTAGTGAATGACCTGCAGAGAGCTGGGACTAAAGTAACAAAGCCTACCATCAGTAACACACTACACCGCCAGGGACTCAAATCCTGCAGTGCCAGACGTGTCCCCCTGCTTAAGCCAGTACATGTCCAGGCCCGTCTGAAGTTTGATAGAGAGCATTTGGATGATCCAGAAGATTGGGAGAATGTCATATGGTCAGATGAAACCAAAATATAACTTTTTGGTACAAACTCAACTTGTCATGCTTGGAGGACAAAGAATGCTGAGTTGCATCCAAAGAAAACCATACCTACTGTGAAGCATGAAGGTGGAAATATCATGCTTTGGGGCTGTTTTTCTGCAAAGGGACCAGGACGACTGATCCGTGTAAAGGAAAGAATGAATTGGGGCATGTATCGTGAGATTTTGAGTGAAAACCTCCTTCCATCAGCAAGGGCATTGAAGATGAAACGTGGCTGGGTCTTTCAGCATGACAATGATCCCAAACACACCGCCCGGGCAACGAAGGAGTGGCTTTGTAAGAAGCATTTCAAGGTCCTGGAGTGGCCTAGCCAGTCTCCAGATCTCAACCCCATAGAAAATCTTTGGAGGGAGTTGAAAGTCCGTGTTGCCCAGCAACAGCCCCAAAACATCACTGCTCTGGAGGAGATCTGCATGGAGGAATGGGCCAAAATACCAGCAACAGTGTGTGAAAACCTTGTGAAGAATTACAGAAAACGTTTGACCTCTGTCAAAGTATTGAGATAAACTTTTGTTATTGACCAAATACTTATTTTCCACCATAATTTGCAAATAAATTCATTACAAATATGATTTTCTGGATTTATTTTCTCATTTTGTCTGTCATAGTTGAAGTATACCTATGATGAAAATTACAGGCCTCTCTCATCTTTTTAAGTGGGAGAACTTGCACTATTGGTGGCTGACTAAATACTTCTTTGCCCCACTGTAAGTGATTTATTATATCGCTATTTCTGACTTTTGTGACACCTATGCTGGTGTGGAAAATGTTGTTAATGATTTTGTATTGCGGGGCGCTGTCCTCAGATAATCACATGATAATCACATGGTATGCTGGTGTTTCAGCCTTCTTGACCTTGGCCATGTCTCTGATTACTTGACACCTAGTACTTCTGAACACTCCAGGTAGGTTGCAGTTCTGGAACATGGTGGCACTGGGAGATAATGGGTTCCTGGTAGCTTGACGTTTAATTCTTCTCAAGTCTTTTCCAGTTAATTTGCACCTTTTCTTCTCTGTGCGTTTTTTGCGCCCCAGTTGACTACTCGCAACAAAACGTTTGACTGTCTGGTTGTCACTGCACAATAGTTTAGCTATTCCAAGAGTGTTGCATCCATCTGAAAGGCATTTTAAAATTTGGGACTTTTCAGAGTCAGTTAAATCTCTTTTTTGGCCAATTTTACCTGAGGTAATGAAGCTGCCTAATAATTATGCACAGCTTGATATAAGGTGTTATTCACTTTCACCACACCCTCCCTCATTACACAAATAAATATCACCTGGAAATGATTAAATCCAATTAGCATTGAAGTTAATATGGTTTGGAGTTGGAAAATGTACATAGAAATAATGATAAGATCAGAATACTCACTTGCCTAATAATTGTGCACGCAATGTATTTTAAATGCCCGAATGTCATATTCATTTTGGCTTTGACAATGTGCTTCTACATCTGCATTGCTTGCTCTTTGGGGTTTTAGGCTGAGTTTCTGTATAAGCACTTTGTGACAGCTGCTGGTGTAAAAAGGGCTATATATTTATTGATTGTTTGATTGCTTAGTTATATATGGGGATGCGTTACTGAAATCAACCTATAGCAGGAAACAACGTAATTGCTCATGACGCATTCTCAGAATGCGAAAATGTAATGTTTTATAGTATATGAATTTTCAAAAATCGTGTATAGTTGAAATACCAGGATGTTATACTCTTTTCAGCTCTTCATGTAGTATAATTTGATACAAACTTTTCCACAATGCATTGGAAAGGATGGGCTGCTCTCTAGTTCTCTTCAAGTAGCCAAACAACTAAACTAGGCTACTTAATTGGGAAGATGCAGAATAGTGAATGTAGGCTAAGTAAATTTGTTATCTTTAAAATTATCACGAGTATTGGATCATCTTTGAAAACGTGTTTTTTTCTTGTGGATTTCTGTTTTCTCATTGAAAAGGTTTTCTTGTTCTCTTAGCCTTTGCACCCCCCCGCAGCAACTTGCCCAAGCCCCCCCCCCTCCCGCTTCTCATTCACCCAAATCCAGATAGCTGATGTTCTGAAAGAGCTGCAAAATCTGGACCCGTACAAATCAGCTGGGCTAGACAATCTGGACCCTCTCTTCTAAAATGATCAGCCGCAATTGTTGCAACCCCTATTACTAGCCTGTTCAACCTCTCTTTCGTATCATCTGAGATCTCCAAAGATTGGAAAGCTGCCGCGGTCATCCCCTCTTCAAAGGGGGAGACACTAGACCCAAACGGTTATAGACCTATGTCCATCCTGCCCTGCCTTTCTAAAGACTTCGAAAGCCAAGTTAATAAACAGATCACTGACCATTTCGAATCCCACCGTACCTCCACTATGCAATCTGGTTTGCGAGCTGGTCATGGGTGCACCTCAGCCACGCTCAAGGTCCTAAACGATATCATAACCGCCATCGATAAAAGACAGTACTGTGCAGCCGTCTTCATCGACCTGGCCAAGCATTTCGACTCTGTCAATCACCACATTCTTATCGGCAGACTCAACAGCCTTGGTTTCTCAAATGATTGCCTCACCTGGTTCACCAACTACTTGTCTGATAGAGTTCAGTGTGTCAAATCAGAGGGCCTGTTGTCCGGACCACTGGCAGTCTCTATGGGGGTGCCACAGGGTTCAATTCTCGGGCCGAGAAAATATTAATATTAATTAGTATTAATGCTAAATTGTAATTATTTTCTTCTATGGCCTATTTATTGCCTACCTCCCTATTCTTCTACATTTGCACACACTGTACAACATTTTTCCTATTTTTATATTATTTTGTGTTATTGACTGTACGTTTGTTTATGTGTAACTCTGTGTTGTTGCTTTTGTCGCACTGCTTTGCTTTATCTTGGCCAGGTCACAGTTGTAAATGAGAACCTGTTCTCAACTGGCCTACCTGGCTAAATAAAGGTGAAATAAAATAAATTATTAAGAAGACAGGGCCAGATTGTCTAGCCCAGCTGATCAGAACATCAGCTGTCTGGATTTGGGTGAAGGAGAAGCGGGGGTGCTAAGATGTTGGCTAAGATGCTAAAATGTAGGGGTAGCCAGGTATAAAGCATGGCCAGCTGTAGAATAATGCTTATTGACATTTTTGATTATCGTAGATGTATCGGTGGTGACAGTGTTTCCTGTCCTCAGTGTAGTGGGCAGCTGGGAGGAGGTGCTCTTATTCTCCATGGACTTTACAGTGTCCCAATTTTGGGGGGAATTAGTGCTACAGGAAGCACATTTCTGATTGAAAAAGCTTGCCTTAGGTTTCCTAACTGACTGAGTATATTGGTTCCTGACCTCCCTGACTTCGCTGGGGCTATTCGATGCTAATGCAGAACACCACAATATGTTTTTCTGCTGGTCTAGGGCAGTCAAGTCTGGGGTAAACCAAGGGCTATATCTGTTCTTAGTTCTACATTTTTTGAATGTGCATGCTTATTTAAGATGGAGAGGAAAGCACTTTGAAGTGCTACCAGGCATCCTTTACTGACGGGATGAGGTCAATATCCTTCCAGGATACCCGGGCCAGGTCGATTAGAAAGGTGTGCTCGCAGAAGTGTTACAGGGAGGATTTGACAGTGATGAGGGGTGGTCGGTTGACCACGGACCCATTACGCACGCAAGCAATGAGGCAGTGATCGCTGAGATCCTGTTTGAAGACAGCAGAGGTGTATTTAGAGGGCAAGTTGGTCAGGATGATATCTAAGAGGGTGCCCATGGTTATGGATTTAGGGTTGTACCTGGTAGGATCCTTGATAATTTGTGTGAGATTGAGGGCATCTAGCTTAGATTGTAGGACGACCGGGGTGTTAAGCATGTCCCAGTTTAGGTCACCTAACAGTACGAACTCTGAAGATAGATGAGGGGCAATCAATTCACATATTGTTTCCAGGGCACAGCCGGGGGCTGAAGGGTGTCTATAACAAGCGGCAACTGTGAGAGACTGGCTTCTGGAAAGGTGGATTTTTAAAAGTAGAAGCTCAAATTGTTTGGGCACAGACCTGGATAGTATGACAGAACTCTGCAGGCTATATCTGTAGTAGATTGCAACTCCGCCCCCTATGGCAGTTTTTTCTGGTTGGAAAATGTTATAGATGGAAATTTCAGGATTTTTGGTGGCCTTCCTAAGCCAGGATTCAGACACCGCTAGGAAATCCGGGTTGGTGGAGTGTGCTAAAGCAGTGAATAAAACACACTTAAGGAGGAGGCTTCTAAAGTTAACATGCATGAAACTAATGCTTTTACGGTTACAGAAGTCAACAAATGAGAGTGCCTGGGGAATGGGAGTGATGCTGGGGGCTGCAGGGCCTGGGTTAACCTCTACATCAACAGAGGAACAGAGGAGGAGTAGGATAAGAATATGGCTAAATGCTATCAGAACTGGTTGTCTATAGAGTTTGGAACAGAAATTATAAAGGAGCAGGTTTCTGGGCGGAAAAATAGAATCAAGGCATAATGTACAGACAAGGGTATGGTAGGATATGAGTACATTGGAGGTATGCCTAGGCATTGAGTGACGATGAGAGAGGTTTTGTCTTCAGAAGCACCATTTAAGCCAGGTGAGGTCACAGCATGTGTGCAGGGTGGAACAAAAGGGTTAGCTAAGGTATATTGAGCAGGGCTGAAGGCTCAACAGGGAAATATGACAAACATTACTAACCAGGACTGTAATGGACAGGGCATATTGACATTAGGGAGAGGCATGTGGTCCAGTGAGTATCTAGGTGAGCTGGAGGCATGGCGATTCAGACAGCTAGTAGGCCGGGGCTAGCAGGCTAGCAGATGGGCCTCTGGGGGACTTTGCAACGGGAAAGCCTGTTGAATCCCCCTCCGGTAGACCAGTCGTGATGGATCGGTGGGGCTCCGTGTCAGCAGGAAAGGGTCCAGGCCAATTGGCAAAAGAGGTAATTTAAGCCCAGGAATTGCTTGATGGATCTCTTCGGCTAGCCGGAAGGTGGGCCTAGCTCCAGGCTAACTGTTTTTAATTTATCCGTTATTTTACCAGGTAAGTTGACTGAGAACACGTTCTCATTTGCAGCAACGACCTGGGGAATAGTTACAGGGGAGAGGGGGGGGATGAATGAGCCAATTGTAAACTGGTGCTTGCTTCGGGACAGAGACGTTAGCTTTTCAGCTTTTATTTATTTATACCCCTTTTTCTCCCCAATTTTGTGGTATCCAAATGTTGTAGTAGCTACTATCTTGTCTCATCGCTACAACTCCCGTATGGGCTCGGGAGAGACGAAGGTTGAAAATCATGCGTCCTCCGATACACAACCCAACTAAGCCGCACCAATGCGCCGGAGGAAACACCGTGCACCTGGCCACCTTGGCTAGCGCACACTGCGCCCAGCCCGCCACAGGAGTCGCTGGTGCGCGATGAGACCCGGGGACGCTAGGCCAATTGTGCGTCGCCCCATGGACCTCCCGGTCGCGGCCGGTTACGACAGAGCCTGGGCGCGAACCCAGGGACTCTGATGGCACAGCTGGCGCTGCAGTAGAGCGCCCTTAACAACTGCACCACCCGGGAGGCCTAGCTTTTCAGCTTTTCATCGGTTCTGAATTTGTAAAGTCGGCCCTGCCACACCTACTCGACCAGTCAGGATCTGCTTATACGTTGCGGCCGTGGCATCCTGCATACTTTTTACTAAATGGTACGTGCAACATAGTATGCGATGATGAGTACATAGTATGCAATTTAAGTATTGGGTACGCTTGTATGGGAATTCGGCCACTGTCTGAAACAATTACAGGGCTCAGCTCGATGTCCTATCTACTGAGAACACTCTCACATTAACCAAACACAAGAGAGTGGGAAGTATCGGCCATTTCCTGTAGAAAGATGCATTTGTAGCTTGAGTGTACATTCCACATAACTCCCACACTTCAACAAAAACTGTTAAAGAAAGGGAAATGTGTAGGCTCTGTCACTCCTGCTCATTTTCTCCATCTCTCTCTCTCCCTCCCTCTTTGTCCTCTCATTCACTCTTTCGCTTTCTCTCTCTCCCCCTTTGTCACTCACTCACTGACTCTACCCCATCCTCCCCCACCTCTCCCTCTCCTTCATCTTCCCCATCTCCTCATTCTAATTTCCCATGCTAGTTTGGCCTGTGTAAATATTGCCAGTGATAGATCCTCTGTGGAGCCATTGATTGGGGGGACTAATCATGCAGGCTAGCATGAAAATGAATCTAAATTTGTCTCACCACTCACTCTCTCTCTATGTGTGCGATGGTACTTGCATTCTGTGCTAGAGGGATCAATTCCCTCCATTTTACCTAATTTGGTTTAATTTCATTTTTTCACTTTTTTCTGCTTCGATTTTCAAATTTTCTCCTCTTTCTATCGGAAAGAAAAAATAGATTTAACGGTGCACTAGCGGTGAGAATATATGACCTGGAGATTGGCTATAGGA
The DNA here is from genome assembly GCF_034236695.1 of Oncorhynchus nerka. NCBI lineage: Eukaryota > Metazoa > Chordata > Actinopteri > Salmoniformes > Salmonidae > Oncorhynchus > Oncorhynchus nerka. The sequence continues at coordinate 40,693,623 of NC_088420.1, read as the reverse complement.
GACAATTATTTTAATGACAGTATTTATGTTATTTCATCAGGTGGCACCCACGTGGCGAGACGCATGTCTGCGAGCCTGGCAGATATCTCAGCTTGGCTGTGCATCCCCAGTCTTGACTATTGCAACTCTCTGTACCATCAACTTATCCAGAACACTGCAGCACACCTGGTGTTCAGCCTTCCCAAGTTCTCCCACCCCACTCTGAATGCACACTCCACTGTCTTCCAGTCAAAGTTCGCATCCACTACAAGACCATGGTACTTGCTTACGGAGCAGCAAGAGGAACTGCCCTTCCCTACCTTCAGGCTATGCTCAAACCCTACACCCCAACCCGAGTGCCCCATTCTGCCACATTTGGACTCTTGGCCCTCCCACCCTAAAGCTTCTGCTCAGCCCAGTCCAAACTATTCCTGTCTTGGCACCCCAATGGTGGAACCAGGTTCCTCCTGAAGCTAGGACAGCAGAGACCTTGCCCATCTTCCGAAAACATCTGAAACCATACGTCTTAAGATGAATGCACTAACTGTAAGTCGCTCTGGATAAGAGTATTTGCTAAATAACAAAAATGTAAATGTAAAATGAAAGGATATGGTATATGGTTAGGCAGTGGAATACAGGGAGAAGGAAATCAGATAACCCCTGCAAGGACAAATACAGCCGTAAATGTGATTTATCCATTCACCCATTGATTTATGTCCACTCCACTCTCCTGTCTTAGCAGCTCTGCAGAGCAACAGCGCTCAGTGGCCCTGACATCCTCATGGCTTCACTCCAGACTCTACAGTACAAATAGACCCATAATCAAATAAATGTTATTAGTCACGTGCCGTATACAACAGGTCCAGCCTTTACAGTGAAATGCTTAATTACGAGTCCATTCCCAACAAGGCAGAGTTTTCAAAAATACAACAAATATTTGCTGAATAAAAATGTAATAGTAACACAATAAAAGCAATAACTAGCCTATATACAAGGAGAACCAGTAACAGCTAGTTCAGGTAATTAAGGTAATAAAGTATGTGCATGTGGGTAGGGGTAAAAGTGACTCAGGAATCATGATATGGTGCATTTAGAAAGTATTCAGACCCCTTGACCTTTTCCACATTTTGTTACGTTGCAGTCTTATTCTAAAAGGGATTTAATAAAACATTTTCCTCATCAATCTACACACAATACCCCATAATGGCAAAGTGAAAACAATTGTTTTAATTTTTTAATTTTTTTATCTCACAGAAATACCTTACCTGCATAAGCATTCAGACCCTTTGCAATGAGACTTCGAAATTGAGCTCAGGTGCCTCCTGTTTCCATTGATTATGCTTGATGTTTCTTAAACTTGATTGGAGTCCACCTGTGGTAAATTCAATTGATTGGACATGATTTGGAAAGGCACACACCTGTCTATATAAGGTCCCACTGTTGAAAGTGCAAAAACCAAGCCATGAGGTCGAAGGAATTGTCTTTAGAGCTCCGAGACAGCATTGTGTCGAGGCACAGATCTGGGGAAGGGTACCAAAAAATGTCTTCAGCATTTAAGGTCCCCAACATCACAGTGGCCTAAATCATTATTAAATGGAAGAAGTTTGGAACCACCAAGACTCTTCCTAGAGCTGGCCGCCCGGCCAAACTGAGCAATCGGGGGAGAAGAACCTTGGTGTCACGTGCGAGAGAACCTGGCGTGACAGCAGGGGTGACCGGTCCGCTCCTGAATCCCGGGTTTGTCCCCTTTGACGGCATCCAGTGGCCTAGGCCGCACGTCGGGGAGGGTGTACTGTCACGTATACTCTCTCTCCGGCCTCTAGGTCATCAGGCTGCTGATTATCCCGCACACCTGTCACCATCGTCTCGCGCACCTGCGCCTCATGACACTCACCTGGACTCCATCACCAGCTTGATTATCTTCCCTATATCTGTCACTCACCTTGGTTCTTTCCTCACGTGTTATTGACTCTGTTTTCATGTCAGTGCGTTTATGTTTTGTGTTCACTGTTTATATTATTTACTAAAACACTCTCTCCCTAAACTTGCTTCCAGACTCTCAGCGCACACGTTACACTTGGTCAGGAAGTGACCAGGAACATGATGGTCACTCTGACAGAGCTCCAGAGTTCCTCTGTGGAGATGGGTGAACATCCAGAAGGACAACCATCTCCACAAATAAGGCCTATATGGTAGAGTGCCCAGACGGAAGCCCCCGCTCAGTAAAAGGCACATGACACCACGCTTAAAGTTTGCCAAAAGGCACCTAATGACTCTTAGACTATGAGAAACAAGTTTCTCTGGTCTGATGAAACAAAGATTGAACTCTTTGGCCTGAATGCCGTCTCGTCTGGAGAAAACCTGGCACCATCCCTAAGGCGGTGGCAGCTTCATGCTGTGGGGAAGTTTTTCAGCGGCAGGGAATGGGGGACTAGTCAGGATCGAGGGAAAGATTACATAATCTCTACATGATTGGTGTCCCCCCCAAGGGACGGTTAGGCTAACGTAGGCTTATGTGATTAGCATGAGGTTGTAAGGTGAATGCACCAATTTGTAAGTCGCTCTGGATAAGAGCGTCTGCTAAATGACTTAAATGTAAATGTAAATGTAACAAAAAAAATCCCAAGACATAGACATATCTGATATGGGCTGAAAGCTTAAATTCTTGGTAATCTAACTGCACTGTCCGATTTACATTAGCTATTACATGAAGTAATACCATGCTATTGTTTCAGGAGAGAGCACAATTATTAATTTGAAAATGTATTAATAAACCAGTTAGGCACATTTGGGCAGTCTTGAAACAACATTTTGAACAGATTTGCAATTGTTCATTGGATCATTCTGAAACTTTGCACATACACTGCTGCCATCTAGTGGCCAAATTCAAAATTGCACCTGGGCTGGAATAATACATTATGGCCTTTCTCTTGCATTTCAAAGATGAAGGTACAAAAAGAATACAAAAAAATGGTTGGATCAGAGAGTACAGAGAGTACAGTACAGAGAGATCCTTGATGAAATTCTGCTCCAGGGCACTTAGACTTCAGACTGGGGTGATGGTTCCAACAGGAAAATTATCCTAAGCACAAGGCCAAGACAATGCAGTAATTGCTTCGGGACAAGACTCTGAATGTCCTTTAATGGCCCAGCCAGAGCCCGGTCTTGAACCTGATCGAACATCTCTGGAGAGACCTGGAAAGAGCTGTGCAACGACACTCCCCATCCAACCTGATAGAGCTTCAAAGGATCAGCAGAGAAGAATGGGAGAATCTTCCCAAATACAGGTGTGCCAAGCTTGAGGTGCCATACACAAGAACACTCGAGGCTGTAATCGCTGCCAAAGGTGCTTCAACAAAGTACTGAGTAAAGGGTCTGAATACTTATGTAAATGTAATATTTCAGTTTTTTATGATTTATAAATTAGCAAAAATATTGAAAACCTGTTTTTGCTTTGTCATTATGGGGTAATGTGTGTAGATTAATGAGAAAAAACAACAATTTAATCAATTTTACAATAACGCTGTAACGTAACAAAATGTGGAAAAAGTAAAGGGGTCTGAATCCAAATGCACTGTATAATAAACAGAGTAGCCAGAGCACCAGATCTGGGACATAAATTCACCTGAACAGCTTGTGTGTGTGTGTGTTGGCATGTCAGTGTAGTATGTCTGAGTTTGTGGGTAGAGTCTAGTGAGTGTGCATAGAGCCAGGGCAAGGGAGTCAGTGCAAAACAATTCAAATAAAAAACAATTTAATAAAGCAGTAAATAGTCGAGGTAACTATTTGATTAACTGTTCAGCAGTTGTATGGCTTGGGGGTAGAAGCTGTTCAGGTGAATTTAGTTCCCAGACCTGGCGCTCCGGTACCGCTTGGCGTGCGGTAGCAGAGAGAACAGTTCATGCCATCGGTGGCTGGAGTTTTTAACAATTTGTAGGGCCATCCTTTGACACCGCTTGGTATAGAATTCCTGGATGGCAGGGAGTCGGCCCCAGTCATGTACTGGACCGTACACACTACGCTCTGTAGCACCTTGTGGTCAAATGATGAGCAATTGCCATACCAAGCAGTGATGCAGCCTATCAAGATACTCTCAGTGGTGCAGCTGCAGAACTTTTTGAGAATCTGAGGGCCTTTGACAAATCTCTTCAGCCTCCAGACGGGGAAGTGGTGTTGTCGTAACCTCTTCACGACTGTGAACACCAAGATTTGGACACAGAGGAACCCACTCCACAACAGCCCACTCGATGTGAATGGGGGCGTGTTCAGCCCTCCATTTCCTGTAGTCCACAATAAGCTCATTTGTCTTGCCCACATTGAGGGAGAGGTTGTGGTCCTGGCACCACAGTGCCAGGTTCCTGATCTCCTCCCTTTAGGCTGTCTCATTGTCGTCGGTGATCAAGCCTACCACTGTTGTGTCGTCGGAAAACTTAATGATGGTTTTGGAGTCATGTGAACAGGGAGTACAGTAGGGGACTGAGCATATATCCCTGAGAGGCCCCTGTGTTGAGGGTCAGCATGGTGAATGTGTTGTTTCCTACCCTCATCAACTGGAGGCGGTGCATCAGGAAGACCAGGATCCAGTTGCAGAGGAAGGTGATCAGTCCTAGGTTTCTTAGCTTAATGATGAGCTTGGAGGGTACTATGGTGTTGAAAGCTGATGTGTACTGAATGATCAGCATTCTCACAATCTGTAGGTATTGCTTTTGACCAGGTGGGAAAGTGAAGTGTAGAGTGCATATAGAGATGGCTTCTTCTGTAGATCTTTTGCGGCAGTATGTGAATTGGAGTGGGTCCAGGGTTTCTGGGATGATGGTGTTGAAGTGAGCCATGACCAGCCTTTCAAAGTATTTCATGGCTACAGATGTGAGTGCTACGGGGCAATAGTCATTTAGGCAGGTTATCTTGGCGTTCTTGGGTACAGGGACTATGGTGGACTGCTTGAAATATCTAAGTATTACAGACTGGTTCAGGGAGAGGTTGAAAATGTCAGTGAAGACCCTTGCTAGCTGGTCAGCACATTCTCTGAGTACGCGTCCTGGTAATCAGTCTGGGCCTGCGGCCTTGTTAATGTTATCTTATTTAAAGGTCTACGAAGAGTGTGACAATACCGTCATCTGGAACAGCTTTTGCTCTCACGCATGGTTCAGTGTTGCTTGCTTCAAAGTGAGCATAGAAGGCATTTAGCTCGTCTGGTAGGCTTGTGTCACTGGGCAGTTCTTGGATGGGTTTCCCTTTGCAATTCGTCTTAGTGCCAGCATTGGTTGTGGTGGTAAATAGACAGCTAAGAAAAATGCTATACAGCTTTCATGCGGTATTTTAACTCAAAGCGAGCAGAACCTCGAGACTTCCTTAATATTGGAGTGCACCAGCTGTTGTTACTAAAAGAGACACAACACCCTCTCCCCCACAATCTTACCGGACTCTGCTGTTCTGTTCGACCAATGCATAGAAAAACCAGCTAGGTGTACAGTATATTATCCATGTAATTGTTCAGCTATGACTCCGAGAAGCACACTATATCACAGTTCTTAATGTCCATAGATAGGATTTTCTCGAATGGAGTTCGTCCAGTTTATTAATCAATATGTCCTTCGCCTCTGACTCATTGAAGTAGAAATCCTAGTCCAAAACAAGGTTAGTGATACCTGTTCTGATATCCAGAAAGAAGATATTTTTGGTCATATGAAACGATAGCGGAAACATGTACAATGAAAGTTAAGATCGGTGTAAAATATACAAAAGAGCACAATTGGTCAGCAGCCTGTAAAACGAGCGTCATTCCCGCCGGCACCATTCAGTGTGATACGGTATAGCACACATACACACTATACAAAAGTATGTGGACACCTCTTCAAATGAGTGGATTCTGCTATTTCAGATACACCCGTTGCTGACAGGTGCGTAAAATTGAGCCCACATCCATGCAGTCTCAATAGACAAATACTGGCAGTAGAATAGCCTTACTGAAGAGCTCAGTGACTTTCAACATGGAGAAGCACGTAGCGTGTAAAAACCGTCAGTCCTCAGTTACAACACTCACTACCGAGTTCCAAACTGCCTCTGGAAGCAACGTCAGCACACAAACTGGTCGTCGGGAGCGTCATGAAATAGGTTTCCATTGCAGAGCAGCCGCACACAAGCCTAAGATCACCATTCGCAAATCCGAGCATCAGCTGGAGTGGTGTAAAGCTCACAGCCATTGGACTCTGGAGCAGTGGAAACGTGTTCTCTGGAGTAATGACTCACACTTCACCATTTGGCAGTCTGACGGATGATTTTAGGTTTAACTGATGCCAGGAGAACGCTACCTGCCTGAATGCATAGTTCCAACTGTAAAGTTTGGTGGAGGAGGAATAATAGTCTGGGACTGTTTTACATGGTTCTGGCTAGGCCCCTTAATTCCAGTGAAGGGAAATCTTAATGCTACAGCATACAATGACATTCTTGACGATTCTGTGGTTCTGTAACGGCAGATTTCCTCCTCTTCTTCTGAAGAGGAGGGGTAGCAGGGATCGGACCAAAACGCAGCGTAGTAAGTGTCCATATTGTGTATTATAAAACATAAACTGAACACTAAGAAATACAAAACAATAAATGTGAACATGAACGAAAACCAAACCGAAACAGTCCCGTGTGGTGACAAACATTGACACGGAAACAAACACCCACCAATCAACAGTGAAACCCAGGCTACCTAAATATGGTTCTCAATCAGGGACAACGATAAACAGCTGCCTCTGATTGAGAACCATATCAGGCCAAACATAGAAATAGAAAAACATAGAAAAACACACATAGACTGCCCACCCCAACTCACGCCCTGACCATACTAAATAAAGACAAAACAAAGGGAATAAAGGTCAGAACGTGACAGGTTCCAACTTCATTGCAACAGTTTTGGGAAGGCCCTTTACTGTTTCAGCATGACAAATCCCCCATGCACAAAGCAAGGTCCGTACAGAAATGGTTTGTCGAGATCGGTGTGGAAGAACATAACTGGCATGCACAAAGCCTTGACCCCAACCCCATCGAACACCTTTGGGATGAATTGGAACGCAGACTGCGAGTCAGGCCTAAAAGCCCAACATCAGTGCACAAGCTCACTAATGCTCCTGTGGCTGAATGGAAGCAAGTCCCTGCAACAATGGTCCTCCCAGAAGAGTGAAGGCTGTTATGGCAGCGAAGGAGGGATCAACTCCATATTAATGTTCAACGAGCAGGTGTCCACATACTTTAGGTCGTGTAGTGTACACAGGCACTATCCTACAATGCACAGCTAAGCACAGACCCAAGCATTTGCTATAGCACACACCTATCTCTTTTCCTCTGTCAGTAATTGTCATTCTCTCTCTTTCACTCTCTCTCTTGCTCTCACACACGAACACAAACACATCTGCCTGGTGTGTACTGAGCCTGGCAAGCTGCTGTGGGCTGGATGACTTTAGAGCGTGCAGACTTGAGGAATGCAGACTTGCTGTGCAGGAACGACAGAGCCAGGACAGGGCACGACCTCACCCATGTTCTGTTTTTATAACCTCCACTCCCCTAAAATACGCCCTTCCCGTCAATCAACCTCTCCTCCCTCTGTCTCTGATGTTACCGCCGGACAGGGCCCTATTTCCGTGCTCATTCTAGAGTTCAAATGCTCATCTCCCAAACTAAATACAGATGACTAGCACAATCAATCCATCAGGCTCCTTCCCTGTCAACAAACTGCCATATTTAGGTGTTAGGATGAGGGGGTAGATCTTAACCCTCCCTCATCCTCCCTCTCTCCCTCTTCTCAATTTCTCTCCCCACTTCCAGGTGTTCCCATAACTCACAGAGTCTCAGATCCAGGAAAGACATTCCTGAACATCAGAGGCAAAGGCATCTTGACAAATGAGGAGATGGATTTATGATTCACTGTGGGTGAGGGGTGTAGAGAGAAGAGGGGGGGTGGTGAAGGAGGAAAGGTGATAGGGGTCTCCAAAACTAGACCTTTAAGCCAGATAATTTAAAAATTGTGGGAGGCAATGCAGATGTCTAGAGACTAGGGAGAAGGGGGGGGGGAGATGGGTAAAGAAGGGAGGGAAGGTGATAGGGGTCAAGTTTTTTTCTCTCTTTCGCTCTCTCTCTGTTTCTCTCTGTTCATCTCTTTTTCTCTCTCTTTCTCTCTTTCTGTGCGTCTGACAGCTGGAGTGTTCTCAAACATCTTATTCTTCCCCCTGTCTCCACACGTTTCACCATGGTATGGTCAAGCACGGACAGGGTGCTGCACTATGTCGCGGGGAAAACATTTCAGACTGAAATTGGTTTGTACTCAAAAGAATGATGGTGGCAGGGTTTAGCAGTTCTCTCAAATGTGAACTTAGCGATTTAAATTGACAGAAGAGGTGACATTTCACCAATTGCATTTCCAGTTTCTTATATTCCACCTGCATAAGGTATTCAACCTGCTCTTAGACAATCGCCTTCTCCAATGGTATTTTAATTTGTTTTGAATTACTTTTCCTGCCACGCTATAGGACACCCAAGCCCATGTGCCCTTGCTGGTGAGTAGGGAGTGTTATATTGCAGTGCCCTGTGGTGTGTGAAGTTGATGGATGTGCAGACTGGTGTCATTCCTCTGAGCCTCTGGTGTAATGAACCCTGTTCTGCTCTTGTAACATTTGTGCTGATTGATTACAAACAGAAAGTGTTTAACATGCAGCGGTTGCCCGACTTTTAAGACTGTGACACAGCTTCAGAGATGAATGACAGAAAGAGGAGAGAGAGCTAGAAAGAGAGAGAGATGGAAAAGGGAGAAAATTCCCACAATACTTTTTTTCCACACTGCACAGCTTGTTAAATCAAAGAGCTTTTGTAATAAGGCTTTTGTTCCACCCACATGAGAAGAAGTGTAGTCCAAGTCAAGGCGCCATGCTTTCTTGCTGCCTTGCCGCTTTCTATTACGTACTTATCCCTATAGTATCTGGTAGTATCTGGTGGTGGGAGTCTTAAAATGTTATCTCCTACATTGTCTTTCTCCATGTGAGAGGAGAACTGAAGGATTTGTTGCTGTGCCATCACTTTCTCACTTCACTTTCTCGCTCTCATTTACCTCTTTCTTTCTCTCTCTGAATTTTTTTTCTCTCTCTCTCTCTCTCTCTCTCTCTCTCTCTCTCTCCCCCCTATCTGCTTTTCTCTCCCCAACTCATTATCAATACCCATTTAGGCTTTCATTTCCTTCTTTTATTCCCAGCTCTTGTAGTTGTTAAAGTGGAAGGAAAAAAGCTAATGGAAGATGGCTGTTATTCTTACTATATGGGGCTCCAAAAGGCACAGCTCACACCTCCCTTTATGTTCCAACTCTGCTTGTTCACTCCCCACTCTCACAGTCAGTCACTCCTCTCTTGTCTCACAGTCAATCTTCTATCTCTCAAAGGGCGCTGTCTGGCCTGCCAGCCCTGAGACAAGGCAGGTATTTGCTGTGTTTGAGATGGACTGAGAACCCTTTCCCAGCTTGGGACCCCTCCAAGCTTCACTGGTTTTGTTTGTCACCCCCCCCCCCCCACCCTATTTATGATCTTAGCTTTAGTTAACCTTGTGTTTCTGAACCAAACTGTTATGATTTAGTTTGTGAGCCAACCCCACAATCTCACATCTTCCTGAATTTGAATATCAACACTCTGCTTACTGATGAACCTAACCTGTCCTTCCCCCTCATCCTTCCTTCTCTCTCTTTCTCTCTCTCTCTCTCTCTCTCTCTCTCTCTCTCTCTCTCTCTCTCTCTCTCTCAATCACTCTTTATCCATCTCTCTTGCTCTCGTTCTTTCCAGCTCTCTCTCTCCTGTAGCGAACGCCAGCAACTTACCTACTGGCTGTGGTGTGACAGAGAGGGAGATATAAATAGAGCAGCCCCACAGATCATTGTGCCAGACAGAATGTTGCATCTGCTGTGCAAAGTGTTGGGTGCCTCTAAACTCCTCATCTTTCATCTCTCTCTCCCTCTGCTTCTTTCTCTCTCCGCACTATGCACTCTCTGCAATCTGCTTACTCTCTCTCCCTATCTCTCACACGCACACACACGCATGCACTCGCACAGTACACACACCCACTCAAACACCCCCATACACCTGCTGCCATATGTTGGGTGTTGAGTGCTCCTAACTATTTCCAAGTATAGTACACACAAATACAAATGCTCACACACATACATACATGCACACACCAAGTCTGCTGTGCTCGGTTTGCAATGCATGTGTTACTTCCATCCATTTGAAACAGTGTAATGAATTTTCTAATATGATCCTCTGGGTTCACCACCCAGGACAATGGATCGGATCCCAGCAGGCGACCCAAAACAACGGCGCCACAGAATGGGCAGACGGAGCGGTCTTCTGGTCAGGCTCCGTAGACGGTCACAACGCCCACCGCTCCCGAGTATACTACTCGCCAATGTCCAGTCTCTTGACAACAAGGTAGACTAAATCCGAGCAAGGGTTGCCTTCCAGAGAAACATCAGAGATTGTAACATTCTCTGTTTCACGGAAACATGGCTCTGATACGTTATCAGAGTTGGTACAGCCACCTGATTTCTTCACGCATCGCGCCGACAGAAACCAACATCTCTCTGGTAAGAAGGAGGGTGGGGATATATGCCTTATGATTAACGAGTCATGGTGTAATCACAACAATATACGGTCACTCAAGTCCTTTTGTTCACCTGACCTAGAATTCCTTACAATCAAATGCCGACCGCATTATCTACCAAGAGAATTATCTTCGATTATCATCACAGTCGTGAATATCCTTAACCAAGCAGACACCTCGACGGCCCTGAAAGAACTTCATTGGACTCTATGTAAACTGGAAACCACATATCCTGAGGCTGCATTTATTGTAGCTGGGGATTAACAAGGCTAATCTGAAAACAAGGCTCCCTAAATTATATCAGCATATCAAATGCGCGACCCGGGCTGTTAATATTCTGGATCATTGTTACTCTAACTTCCGTGACGCATAGAAAGCCCTCTCTCACCCTCGCCCTCCTTTCGGCAAATCTGACCACGACTCCATTTTGTTGATCACAGCCTATAGACAGAAACTAAAACATTGGTCCAACCAATCTGATTCCACGCTTCAATATTGCTTAGATCACATGGACTGTGATATGTTCCGGATAGCGTCGAACAACAACATTGATGTATACGCTGATTCGGTGAGCGACTTTATTAGCAACTGCATCGGTGATGTTGTACCCACGGCGACTATTAAAACCTTCCTCTACCAGAAACCGTGATTAATGGCAGCATTTAAGCAAAACTGAAAGTGCGAACCACTGCTTTTAATCAGAGCAAGGCGACCGGAAACATGACCGAATACAAACAGTGTAGCTATTCCCTCCGCAAGGCAATCAAACAAGCTAAGCATCAGTATAGAGACAAAGTAGAGTCACAATTCAATGGCTCAGACACAAGTGGTATGTGGCAGGGTCTACAGTCAATCACGTACTGCAAAAAGAAAACCAGCCCCGTCGCGGACATCTTTGCTTACTTTGAGGACTATACAGTGCCACCAACACGGCCCTCTACCAAAACATGCAGGCTCTCCCTCACCGCAGCCAACGTGAGTGAAACATTTAAACGTGTTAACATTCGCAAGGCTGCCGGCCCAGATAGCATCCCTAGCCGCGTACTCAGAGCATGCGCAGACCAGCTGGCTGGTGTGTTTACGGACATATTCAATGAATCCCTATCCCAGTCTGCTGTTCCCACATGCTTCAAGAGGGCCACCAAGAAAGCTAAGGTAACTGAGCTAAACGACTATTGCACTTCCTTCATCATGAAGTGCTTTGAGAGATGAGTCAAGGATCATATCACCTCCACCCTACCTGACACCCTAGACCCACTTCAATTTGCTTACCGCCCCAATAGGTCCACAGACGATGCAATCACAATTGCAATCGCACTGCACACTGCCCTAACCCATCTGGACAAGAGGAATACCTACGTAAGAATGCTTTTCATCGACTACAGCTCAGTATTCACCATAGCACCCTCCAAACTCATCATTAAGCTTGGGACCTTGGGTCTATTTTGTTGCAATCTCCAGTTGGCTCCTCTTTCTTATTGATATCGTGGTTACTTAATTGAGATTGTACAGCAGTTGAAACATGGCCATAGAATCAATGACCAAAAAATAAGTGTTTTCAATGTCTGTAAATTACATATTTCCGATAAAACGGATTTTCAATGTACAAGAAAAAATATATTTTCGATGTCCAGAAATACTTATTTTTCTCTCAGCACCTAAAACACAACTGATTTCAACGTCCAGAAAATATGTATTTTTGACTTCCGTATGTATATAAGACGTCTTTCAAAACGTCATTATAAGATGGATTTTTGATGTCCGGAAAGGATGTCTTCTAACCTTTCATTCAGCACCAGAAATGCATGTGATGTCAATGTCTGGAAAAGACGTCTAAAATATCTATTTTCAGCGTAATTTTGCTTACTGGGATACTTTTATGATTATGTTGATGTTATAAGCAGTTCAGTGTTGCTCTAACATTGTTTGGAGGTCTTAGTAACATAATAGCATGGGAGAGTTTACTGTATTGGGGCGGCAGGGTAGCCTAGTGGTTAGAGCATTGGACTAGTAACCGAAAGGTTGCAAGTTCAAACCCCTGAGCTGACAAGGTACAAATATGTCGTTCTGCCCCTGAACAGGCAGTTAACCCACTGTTCCTAGGCCGTCATTGAAAATAAGAATTTGTTCTTAACTGACTTGCCTAGTAAAAATAAAGGTAAAATAAATAAAAATTATCCCAGATTGTTTTGGCCACTGCCTGGCCATCTAGTCTTAGGCAGGGCTGTCCAGTCAATGCTCAGCTACAGTAGATTAAAAGAAAAGGGAAAAGTAATCGGAGGCAGAGGCAGAGATGCTCTGCAGGTAATTCCCCACCTAGAGGCCATTGCTAAGCTAACAGACCGTGCACTGATTAAGAGATTCATTTCCCACCTCTCAGAGATGCCATTACAAAGTCATCATCTCACTCACTCACACAGGCACACACACTGAAAGGATGCAAATCCACACACATTTCTTTTAGCAAGCTGAAGAGGAATGATTTCCAACCCATTTTGCTAGTACATTAATTTACATGCAGTATTATTATTTACTTATATTTCCTGGTTGCATCACTTAATCTCATAATCTGCTTTTGCCCTGAATAGTTTTGTTTTCATCCAAAGATGCCTGAGATACAGCTTAATTAAACACAAACACATACACACACTCATATGTGCACTGTCAGCCTAATCAATGAGGCTTTCAATAAATCTAAATTTTGATGATGATTATTTCGTTCTCCCTCCTCCTATCCTTTTCCCCTCTTTTCTCTCTTCCCTCTTGCTCTCTGTGACACAAAGCTAACAACAAACGTTCCGACAACTTTAGAGAATGTTCCCTTAAGAGTCTCATTAGGTCATAAATTAACGTTGTAGGCATGTTTCCAAGAGACCATTCGCTTAATGTCAAATTGAACTTACCCAGAACGTGGTTATCATGTTCTCAGAACTTAAGGTAATAATGCTCTAGAAATGTTCAATAGGAACGTTGCAAAAGCATTCGTGCTCAGTTTTCTGTGGGTTAGGAGAATAGTTCTTCAAAGTCACACCACATTCACAGAACATGGTTGACATGTTCTCAGAACATAATATATTGATGTTCTAGAAACGTTTCAAGAGAACATTGCAAGACAATGAATGTATACAATTACAGATCTAAATACAATGACTACAGCTGATGTGATTCCTAATCAGAGACAGGAGACAAAGGGCTGTGAGACAGGGGTTTAATTCTAGATACATGGAAAGTGGGATGTATACAGAGGGTGCATGGCAACAGAAGGAGAACAGCAAAGGGGCTAAGGACCTTAGAGATGGGGAAATGGCCGATTAAACAGGGGGAAAGTTTGCGGGACTCCACACGGAGGGTGGAAAACATCCTGAGTGGAAAGCCATCTGCCCAAGACGGTAGCGGGGAGCAGGGGTCTGGTGGCGGTCCGCCTGTTGTGGATACCTTTTCGGTGATCTTGAGAAGACCAGGCTCTCTTCCAGGTACGGCTGACTTCAGATAATGTGCATGGCAAAACAGACTCCAACCCAGTCGATTAGGGGGTTGTGCCTCTGGGGCCATGAAAACCCCCAAACTACGGGTACACGATGAGACTCCAGGAGCAGAAACTTCATAGCCTCACTGTGGTTGCCTGACACTTGCAGGTTGATAGGAACCGTATTGTGGGTGACTCTGCCAATAGAGCGCCCATCCAGCGCTCTGGCGTCCATCGGGATGGAAAGGGGTTGAGTGGAGATACCCAGCTCTGACACCAGGGTAGTGTCCATAAAGCTCTCGTCAGCCCCAGAGTCAATGGACTGGTCTCCCCACAACAGGGTAGCATAGAGGGGGTTACGAGTAGTGAGAAATTGGAAACTCCCCGTACGGCTCACCAGTGTACTCATTCCTACTGATGAGCCTGGTCTTTTAATGGGCAGCTAGATAAGAATTGTCCCGTAGCTCCACAATACAAACAGCTGTTGGTGTTCAGTCTGCGTAAGCACTCAGCAGGAGACAATCTAGCCCTGCCCAGTTGCACGGGCTCCAGAGGAGGCGAGTCGACAGCCCTCTGTGATCTCAAAGGGAACTCGGGTGACACCGAATTCTTCAACGTAGTTGGAGCAGCTTACGAGCAGCCTCTCTCCCTGACAACGGAGAATCGAACACTTTTCATACCTCCGCCACAAACTCCTCCAGACTTAGGCAAATGGTGGACTGTTGCTCCCACACCGCCGTAGCCCAGGGCCCTCCTGGACATCAGCGTTATCAAGTATGCTATCTTTGAGCGGTTCGAGGGGAACGAAGAAAGCTGCAGCTCGAAGATGAGGGAGCACTGGGAGATAAATGCCCGGCAGGTTACAGAATCTCCAGTGTAGCACTCCGGAGGAGAGAAGAGGGGTTCTTGGTACACCAGGGTAGGCTGGGAAGAAGCGACGGTGGTGGCGGGGTCGCTGAGAGTCTGGGGATTACTGTTGTGGCTTGCTGCCTAGTTGGTAATCCGTGGAATTGCTCCAGCAATGTATTCAACCCATGGTCATGGCATTCTGCCAGGGTATGGAGTCGCTCCATAAGGCTTTGCAGTAACTCCTTCCAATGGTGACTCATTGGGAGTAGACAGCGTTGCGGAGCTGGTCCAAGCCTGCTGGGTCAGTCATGGCTAGTTCGTACTATCACGGCTCAGGCTAAGACCCAGGTAAGTCAAGGCAGGCAAAGAGTAGTAATCCAAATCAGAGTCAGGCAGGTACAGGACGGCAGGCAGGATCAGGGTCAGGACAGGCAGAAAGCTCAGAACTGGGATGACTAGAAAAAGCAAAAACTAGAGCACAGGAAACACTTGACGGGACAAGACGAACTGGCAACAAACAAACAGAAAACGCAGATATAAATACACATAAGGTAATGGGAGACAACTGGTGGGGTTTGGAGACAATCACAAGACAAGTTAAACAGATCAGGGTGTGACAGTTGCCAAATAACAACATTAACATATATTACTAAGAATGTGGTAGTAGATCCCCCCCTGTAGGTCTTGAACCCAGGCTACTAGCACCAATAACAAACAACCTAAGCAGTATCCCAATAAGGGTTATCTATGGGGAATGTGTTTATTGGGCCAGTAAAGTTAGGCCCTGTCCAGAAAAAACCCTAACCCCTCCTCCCAAGGCACTTGTGTAAATCTGAAACAACTTTATCAGTGTAAGCAATGGGGTGAATGCACTTTGAAGTAAATCTCAGCTCTGTTGAAAGTACACTCAACAAAAACTTTTATTGATCATAGTGAATCAGGATTATAATTAAAACAGGTCAATATACCCCACCAACATTAGACAACAATGCAGAAAGCCCTTCAAATGTTGCAATAAGTCAATGAAATAAATAATGAGAGAATAGTCAAATCAACTGATAGCTGACACAGGCATGTTGGCATAGCAGGAAGATCTGAATGCTATGAACAAAGAGGTTGTGAGTTCAAATCACTGTTGAGGACATGTGGAATAACAATTATTGCATAAATGAACATGCATATTGTAATCATGCATGTCAAATGTGTAAGCTGAAAGGACTATGTGACTATTTCTAACTTTGCCAACAGACTAAAAGAGCTGTAAGCAATCAGGCCCTTGGTGGGCTTGGCAACAGTAACAAGGTGTGATGTATTTTTGGGTAGAACATTTCGTTGGGGACCATCAGACGACATCCTAACAACTGATGCTCAGAAATGTTCTTGGAACGTTCCCATGAAATGTGCCTTGAACATGAATATCTTGTATTTTGAGAACAGAACATGGCAACCGTGTTCTCTGTTTGTTTGGCCGGATGTTGATGGAACATTCTCCTAACCCCCTGAAAACTGGACACATTAATGTTCTTGCAACGTCCCGTAGAACATTGTAAGCACGTTCTGGATAAGTTCTGTTTGACATTAAGGGAATGTTTTCCTAACTTTAACACCAAAACAAACTAAAAAAGGTTCTCAGAAGGTTTTTGTTGTCATAGATAGAATGTTCCCCTAACTAATGGAACACTGGACACGAATGGGAACATTACGGGTAATATTACAAAACTGTTCTCTGTCCCTAGAATTGTTAGCTGGACAGATACTCTTCCCTGGTCTGTTGGCTGTCACTGGCTCTACACTCCCTTTGGCACTTCAATAATTGTTTTAGAAGTTGATATTGGACACTGACACAGAGAGATGGAGAGAGAGAGGAAGAGAGAGGGAGAGCACACTCCATCCGTCAGCCAGGCTGAGACAGAGAGATGGAGAGAGAGAGGAAGAGAGAGGGAGAGCACACTCCATCCGTCAGCCAGGCTGAGACAGAGACCAACGGCAGGTCATAGTTTTATCCTTTTGTTTTGGTGAAGGCAGTGTTCCCATCTCTGCGAAGATGAAATTCAATCTTCTTCCTTTCACTCACACTTTCTTTTTCTACTCTACCTCTTATTATTTTTCTCTCTACCTCCTATTCACTCTCTTGCTCCCTTTCCTTTCTCCTTCACTCAACCTCCCCTTCCCATTACTTCTCTATCTCTCCATCAGCCACATCAGCCTATCCACCCTACACACAAAGCCCTCTCTTCTGTTGTGTTCGCCTCAGGCTTCGTTGGATTGCGTTGTTTGAGGGAACATTATGTAATTCACATTCACCTTCAAATCTGTAATTACCTGAACAGTTGTGCCAAATGCTAGCAGCCCCCCCACCTCCCCATGTTACTCTTATAGAGAACAGAACAGGTTTTGATGCTGCTGACTTCTGATTGACAGTTTAGATAAGCTACTCTGAGCTTCATACCAAGCTGAAGAGAGTGCAGAAATGGGGCCCGGTTAGAAGGTTAGATACAGTATGAAAAGAGAAGGACGAGAAAGGTGAGAAAAGAAAAGGAGCCGCACTCCAGAAATAAGAGGCTTGTCACTTGATATAATATGATTTTCAGATATTTGTTTTATATCTCTTTTTCGTGGTTATAGTAAGTGAAAGTAACTCTTAAACACAGTCCACCACAAAACTGTCATGGGTCAGTAGCGTTGCCAGTCATTTTCAGGTCAGAGACTGAAGGCAATGATGACATACAGATATTTTGGCTGTAATCAGTCTACTTCCCTCCTTAACAACCCATGGAGTTGGGTTGTGTCCAGGCTGGGAGCCAGAAAGTCTGGGGCTCTGAGTGGCAGGCAGGGGGCAGGCCTGGGGGAGAGAGCCCAGTGGTGGCTTTGGCAGGGTCTGGCTCTAGGGCCTTTTGGCTGGACAGTCGATTATGGTAGGGGAGCCACCTAGGGCCACAACAGTGCCAGGATGGCAGTCGCTATACCCAAGCTCAAGAGCAACAATTTAAAGTAGGCAACAAAAAACAAAAGGGTACTCTAAAATCATTCCAATCCAGATTAAACTGCAATGTCTGTTTAGTGTATACAATGTCTGGCTTTAGGACTATGTGGAGCATCGCTCAGAGAACAGCTGCCAGTCTGTGCACCTTTTCTGTCACTTTTAGAAAGAAGAGGGCAGAGACAGTGTCATTTGCTTTGCCAGTCAGTCGTTTAGGCAGTGCACAGATTGCTTTGAATTTGATGTTGACATTTGAACTCGGCCTTGTAAGCCTTGTAATCTGATAGCCATGCATTAATTGAACCAGGCATTGGGAGCCCTCCTTTTTGGTGACTATTAAAATGTAGGTTGTGATAGCTGTAGGCCTAATTGTTATTTTCATTAATTTGACAGTACGATAGTGCAACTTTGGTTTCATGTAGGCTTATTGGTTTGAAAATAAATGCAACTGGGCCTAGTTTCCCAAAAGCATTGTAAGGCTAAATTCATGTTAGAACCATAGGATCTTATAGTTCTAATGATTAAGTTAGCCTTATTAAGATGCTTTTGGGAAACCGGGCCCTGAACAACTTGCTATTTAGAGCATTTCCCAAAAATACATGTCTTGTTTTTTCCTTCAAATACAATAACATTTGTGAGCCATAATAACAAATGTGCATTGTCATGCAGTGACAGAATGATAATTGAGATAATGCAAATCATTAATGATTACTTAGTTGGGCTAGATCTTCAGTTCCTTGGAAATTTCTCGCATGGCATTGCCTTCATTTCTCAGAACAAGAATGGACTGATGAGTTTCAGAAGAAAGTTATTTGTTTGTAATTGAACCCACAAATGCTGATGCTCCAGATACTCAACTAGTCTAAAGAAGGCCAGTTTTATTGCTTTTTTAATCAGGACAACAGTTTTCAGCTGTGCTAACATAATTGCAAAAGGGTTTTCTAATGATCAATTAGCTTTTTAAAATTATAAACTTGGATTAGCTAACACAATGTGCCATTGGAACACAGGAGTGATGAACGCTGATAATGGGCCTCTGTACGCCTACGTAAATATTCCATATAAAATCTGTCACTTCCAGCTACAAAGGTCATTTACAACATTAACAATGTCTACACTGTATTTCTGATCAATTTGATGTTATTTTAATGGACAAAAAAATAGCTTTTCTTTCAAAAACAAGGACATTTATAACTAATTTTGTTGTACTACTGAATGAAACTGAGAAGATGCACATTTGAACTTACGTTAACTACATTACATTAGTTGGCTGCTTTGAGCAAATATTGTATGTAATTTAATAACCTATTCTGGGTGTGTGTGTGTGTGTGTGTGTGTGTGTGTGTGTGTGTGTGTGTGTGTGTGTGTGTGTGTGTGTGTGTGTGTGTGTGTGTGTGTGTGTGTGTGCGCATGCGTGTGTGTGTGTGTGAACCATATGGAATATATTTGGACAATTGGCTTCCAGAAGGAGAAATTTGACAGAAGGAGAAATTTGAGTCTGTCAGAGGTCATCACGCTGATGGGGATGGTGATGGAGGTGTTTGTTGTGTTGGTGGTCCACACAAGGAAGAAGCAGGTGACCCTTCCAGTGATATAGAGCAGACCTTGGACCTGGTGCCGGAAAGGATGGTCACCACGGAGGCTGTAAAACCCTCCGTCCTTGATATAGAAATGCTTTGACTTCACTGCCTCTTCACTGGTCCCTTGCAGCATAGGGGCACTTGACCTCCATCACTGCTGTGGTGTCAACCAGACCATCCAGCTACCCAGCGACCCAAAGCCCTGACTCCTGCACATCCATTCCTGTAGCCATTTGCCTTGATGCCTCAACAGATGGTCTGGTGCCCTCCTCTTCGTTATCTGTGCCCCACTTTACAGACAACTCCCCATCCAACGACTGTGATCTGAGGAACCTTTTTAGCAGCAACGGAGTAACGCGCTTGGCAGATCTCAACCTCCCTCTCCTCATGGTGTGCCAGTTGGGGTTGATGCACTGTCCAACTATTGCCTGCCGTACAGCATCCTGCTGCTCCACCGCGGCTACATTTATGAGCTCCACCGAGGCATTCACAGGCGGTAGAGAAAATCCCCTGGTCACCTATAGAGACCTGCCAAGAGGAAGGATGAAGTGCCACATGCCTTTCATTGCATGACTTTGAACACCATGAAATACATTTGTTGTAAGAAATGTGCTATATAAACAAAGTTTGATGACATTACAGCTGTAGAATATTTAATAAACTGTCATTTTCACATGAGGACAAGTGCAGTTTTTTCATAAACTTTTAATTTATCACTTGGGATTTGATCACTTGATATTAATCATATAGTGAGAAGGATCCCATAAATCAAGAATGTGTGAATGCATGTACGGTACCACTTGGTGGTCTTCTCACCTTTTCATTGTACTTCACCGGGGCAAATCGTCCTGCCATCCAGGACCTCTATACCAGCCACCCTAGTCATAAACGGGTCCCTCTGCTACTGCACGGCAAGCGGTCCCGGAGCTCCAAGTCTAGGTCCAAGAGGCTTCTAAACACCTTCTACCCCCAAGCCATAAGACTCCTGAACAGCTAATCAAGTGGCTACCCAAACTATTTGCATTGCCCTACACTGCTGCTCTACTCTGTGGTTATCTATGCATAGTCACTTTAATAACTCTACATACATGAACATATTACCTCAATTACTCAACACCGGTGCCCCCGCACATTGACTCTGTACCGGTACCCCCTGTATATAGCCCCGCTATTGTTATTTACTGCTGCTCTTTAATTATTTGTTATTCTTATCGCTTACTTTTTTCTTGAAACTCATTGTTGGTTAACGGCTTGAAAGTAAGCATTTCACTGTAAGGTCTACTACACCTGTTGTATTCGGCGCACATGACAGATAACATTTGATTTGATTTGATATTAATGCTCTTATGCTCATCCTTGAAAAATGCCATAAGATCTGAAATAGACACCAACGTTGACATACTGTACAAACAATTATCTAGGCTAAGTAGAACAAAATAATTGTTTGATATACTGCTCTGCTTACTAGCTAGCTAAAGTGTAGTCAGTGGCTAGCTAAAACAGCGAAAGGGGACACAAGAAGTTAATGGATTGGACACATAAGGTCTCTGGTCGAGCTGGTGAATGGCAGCTGACAGTGTCAGTTGAGATGACATGCTGGAGCTTACTGCAGGAATTTGTAGTCTTGCTGAGGTTTTCTCTGTTGCTAATTAGCATTCAGAAATGTTGAAAATTTAGGTAAATATAATGATAAAACTTACCTTGTCCGAGACATAATTACACAGTTATCAAAACAAAACGCCAGGGTAAGAGACAATTTATGCTTGATCTGTAAATGTGGTCTGAGACGTCGTATGCATAGTGTGACAACTGCGGCACCTCCGGAAGCAGGCAGAGGTCAAATTGAGCTCTGTTCCGCATTGCTCTACAACTCTCAAATTTTGTAACAATGCGGAGGGCTCCGTAAAGCTCCACATTGACATGATTGGTTGACGGTGGGTGAGGGCGGGAGGTCCTGTATAAAATCAAACTCACTTCCTTGACAACTTCCTTCATAACAGCTCTGCGCTGCTCCACGAAGTGCAATAAGTGTGAATGCCCTGACTTCTGCAGAGGCCATATCACCGCAAATGCTACACGGCCAATGCAGAAGTCGGATTAACCATGCAGCGCCTTTAAGTCTACACAAAACACAGACTTTATATGACAAATTTCTAAAATCCCAGACGTAAAATTGGATAGGTTTTCTGGGTATTATGACGCCTCCACTGTAGCAGACTATTCACTCCCATTGTAAAAGAGCCAAATTCGTTGTCGATTTTTTGTTATACAGAAATAACCAAAAGAATGCAGAAAAGCTGGTGTATTGTTCAATGTACATGTAACCAGGTCAAAAATCCCTCTCCAATGTAGGGAAAGGCCTATCCCTTACAAAAATGTACCATGGTACTTTCATTCATACCATGGTACCACTATGGTACTTAAACTTATATAGTTTCAATGTCACATGCAGAAGTACAGTCAAACTCAAAACCCAACAATGCAATAATCAATAACAATGTAATACTAGAAAAAACCACATGAGAAATAAGAAGAAATATGAAGAACACAATAAGTAAGTAAGCATATTATTTACAGGGCCAGTTCCAATACCATATTTACAATGTGCAGAGATACTGGAGTGATGGCGGTAGATATGTATAGGGGTAAGGTGACTAGGCATCAGGATATAAGATGAACAGAGTAACAGCAGCTTGAATGTGAGTGGGTGTGCGTGTGTAAATGTATGTGCATGGTATGTGTGAGTGAGTAGATGATGGAGTAAGTGAGTGTGTAGGGCCCTTTGTGCGTTCATAGAGACAAAAATACAAATTAAAAGGTCTATGAGGATACAAGGTTAACTCAGATAGTCTCTGTAGCTATTTTGTTAGCTATTTATCAGTCTTATTGCTTGGTGATAGAAGCTGTTCAAAAGCCTGTTGGTGCCAGACTTAATGCACCAGTACTGCTTTAAGCAGAGAGATCAGTCTATGGCTTGGGTGATTGGAGTCTTGAACGATTTTCTGGACCTTCCTACCACACCGCCTGATATACTGGAGGACCTGGATGGCAGGGAGCTCAGCACCAGTGATATACTGAGGTGTCCGCACCACTCTCTGTAGTGCAATGCGATTGAGGGCGGTGCTTTTGCCATACCAGGCAAAATGCTCTCAATGGTACAGCTAGGGCTGTTGCAGTGATCATATTACTGCCACACCGGAGGTCATGAGTCATGAAGGCAGTCAAATTCCACGTGACCGTTTAGTCACGGTAATTAGGCTTCTCCAAGCTCTGATGCTGCTCATGGTCATTAGTAGTAGTAGTACTTTATTGTCCCTCTAATAACTCTGACATCAATGCAAATATATTCGAAAATCGAATCACTCACTTCATGAGAGGCCCCGAGTTCATGTTGCGCAATATTTCAATTGGCTATGCAATTGCGCGAGAAAAGGGAGTGATGGCCTAAAAATAGGAGGATCAGCTTTTTATAGGCTAGACCTACCTAACTTTTCGAATATTAAATCCTGCTTATATTTACAACAGGAGTATAGCCTACCTGGCTGGCAGGAAAATAAACCACGGAGAAAAGCGTCCTACATTCACTAGTGCATAGATGCATAGATGTGTGCATAGATGTGTGCATAGATGACATATTCTTTTCCCATTGGCCCTGTTTCAATACAGGTACATGATAATGGTCCATTCTAAATTTAAAATTTCACACATATACTAAATAATATATGTAAAGACAAGATTAAACCAAGAATAGTCTGATGGGTGACAATATTAGCTTATCACTTGTGATCTATATATTATCACTTGTGAATTATGCCCAGCATAAGAAACAAAGCCCTTTTTTGTGTGACTTTTTCTAATCATAGTCGCACGCCTCAAGTAGCCTAGCCCATAGGCCTATATGTTTTAATAACATTTGTATCACAACTAAAGTGGCCAAATAACTTCTTAAAATGAAGCACATTAATGGGCTTTACAAGGGGTGTAGAGCCTAACTGGTATACATAAGCAGCGTGTGCGGTTCAAGTTTGGGGAAGATCATTTTCACCATAAAAATGCACCTTTATAATTAAAGCATTACATTCATGATTGCATTTCTGGTCATTTTTGATAATGGTGTTTTCCGCTAATGGAACATTTGTATATATATAGCTTATTGTCATATGTGCCATGTGTGCATTGCTGTGCTTATAATGTGAAGAAATAGTCAAATACTTGATTAACATTTTAAGCAAAACGTTCTGATCTGTTGCATCAGCCACATTGCGTTGAAACTTTTTTTGGTGCTAGTAGTTGTCTTAATTTGGGATTTATCGCATACCACAACTGTCCCAGACCATGTTTGGAAAATGTATTTCTCTCACAGAATAGAATAGGTCGACCATTGTACTATGGGGGATAGTAGATTGACACAGGATAGTGCTTTTGCTGTTCGTTAGGCCTACTCATATTGTTGGCTGTCGAAAAGTAAATGTGAAAATATCTTTCAATATCCAATATGAATAAGGACGTGCGCAGTTCCATCCCCAATTTGTCTGTCTTCACTTGTAGCCTGTGAGAAAGATCAGATTAAGTGATAGAGCGTGCAGCACTCAGAGAGAAGCGAAACAACAGCCACTGGCCGCAAAAGGCATGGATTTTTTTAGGATGCATTATGGCCACACAAAGGGGATGCCGTCCGTGAAATCCTAGGCATTATTAAGTGCTTTTCAAATTGTAAATTAGTGACTGATGTAGTGTGTACAGTCTGCGCAAAAAAACATAGCAGAGCTCATGCCTTTCAAGCAAGTCGCATCATGTCGCCATACAATGTATTAAAAATAAAAACATATAGCCCAACGTTTGTAGAACAACTATCTATGCATAGTCACTTTAATAACTCTACATACATGAACATATTACCTCAATTACTCAACAAAAAACATAGCAGAGCTCATGCCTTTCAAGCAAGTCGTATCACGTAGCCATACAATCTATTAAAAATAAAAACATATAGCCCAACGTTTGTAGAACAACTAAAGTTACATTAATACCTCTAAATTAAGCGTATATGAATACCTATTTCTTTGTTAACCGCTCAACACAGAATAGCCGCATGTGCACACTCCCTTAAATTGTTTGGAGAAAATATCCTTTCTATTTTATTCAGTTTGTCCAATTGTATTCTTCATACTATAAAATAATGCCACAGAATTCTAAGCAAATCTTGTCTGCTAAATGAGCTAGTGTAGCCCACAGCAATTTGGCATAGCCAGATCAAGACCTAACATAAGGACAACTCAGAGTATGCTATTCTGTTCTTCTTAAAGAGACTACATTTTCTTAATATCATGCTTCTTTAGACCTGTCTCAAATAAATAATGGATTTATTGTGAAGGTGTCGGCTATATTACATGGATTTATTAAACTTTTTAAAGGTGTGCAAGGCAGGAGATGCTAAATGTGTTTATGTTAATTAACGGTCAATTACAGTGACACCGAAGGTTATTTGCTTGACAATCACCGCCTGACGAAATGTTGTGACCGCCACAGCCCTAGGTACAGCTGAGGATTTGAGGGCCCATGACAAACTTTTTCAGCCTCCTGAGGGGGAAGATGCGCTGTTGTGCCTTCTTCACGACTGTGTGCATCTGTTTGTACCTTTTTAAGTATTTAGTGATTTGGAAGAACTTGAAGCTCTTAACCTGCTCCACTGCGGCCCCGACTGTGGATGGGACCACGTTTCCTGTAGACCACGTGGATGGGACCACATTTCCTGTAGTCCACGATCAGCTCCTTGAGCTTACTGATGTTGAGCTAGAGGTCGTTTTTCTGGAACCACACTGGCAGGTCACTGACTTCCTCCCAGTAGGCTGACTCATTGTTGGCAGTGATCAGGCCTACCACCGTCGTGTCGTAAGCAAACTTGATGATGGTGTTAGATTCGTGCATGGCCACGCGGTCGTGGGTGAACAGGGAGTACAGGAAGGGACTAAGCACACACCCCTGTGTTGAGGATCAGCGTGGCAGATGTATTGTTACCTACCCTTACCACCTGGGGACGGCCCGCCAGGAAGTCCGTGATCCAGTTGCAGATGGAGGTGTTTGGTCCCATGGTCCTTAGCTTAGTGATGAGCTTTGAGGGAACTATGGTGTTGAACGCTGAGCTGTAGTCAATGAATAGCATTCTCATGTAGGTGTTCCTTTGTCCAGGTAGGAAAGGGCAGTGTGGAGTGCAATAGAGATTGCATCATCTGTGGTATGCAAATTGGAGTGGGTCTAGGGTTTCCGGGATAATGGTGTTGATGTGAGCCATGACCAGCCTTTCAAAGCACTTCATAGCTACAGACGTGAGTGCTATGGGTCGGTAGTCATTTAGGCAGGTTACCTTAGTGTTCTTAGGCACAGGGACTAAGGTGTTCTGCTTGAAACATGTAGGTATTACAGACTCAGTCAGGCATAGGTTGAAAATGTCAGTGAAGAAACTTGTCAGTTGGTCAGTGTATGCTCACAGTACACGTCCTGGGAATCCGTCTGGCCCAGCGGCCTTGTGAATGTTCACCTGTTTAAAGGTCTTACTCACATCGGCTGCGGAGAGCGTGATCACACAGTCGTCCGGAACAGCTGATGCCCTCATGCATGTTTCAGTGTTACTTGCCTCGAAAGTGAGCATAGAAGTAATTTAGCTCGTCTGGTAGGCTCGTGTCAAAGGGCAGCTCGCGGGTTTGCTTCCCTTTGTAGTCTGTAATAGTTTGCAAGCCCTACCACATCCGAAGAGCGTTCGGAGCCGGTGTAGTACGATTGAATCTTAATCCTGTATTGATGCTTTGCCCTTTTGATGGTTCGTCGGAGGACATAACTGGATTTCTTGTAAGCGTCCGGGTTAGAGTCCAGCTCCTTTAAAGTGGCAGCTCTACCCTTTAGCTCAGTACGGATGTTGCCTGTAATCCATGGCGTCTGGTGGGTGTGTGTACGTATGGTCACTGTGGGGATGACGTCATCGATTAACTTAATGATGAAGCCAGTGACGGATGTGGTGTACTCCTCAATGCCATCGGAAGAATCCCGGAACATATTCCAATCTGTGCTAACAAAACAGTCCTGTAGTTTAGCATCTGTGTCATCTGACCATTTCTTTATTGACCGAGTCACTGGTGCTTACTGCTTTAGTTTTTGGTTGTAAGTGGGAATCAGGAGGATAGAATTATGGTCAGATTTGCCAAATGGAGGGTGAGAGAGAGCTTTGTGTGTGTAGTAAATGTGGTCTAGAGTTGTTTCCCCTCTGGTTGCACATTTGACATGCTGGTAGAAATTAGGTAACACAGGTTGAAGTTTCCCTGCATTAAAGTCCCTGGCCACGCTGCCTCTGGATGAGCGTTTTCCTGTTTGCTTATGACCTTATACAGCTCATTGAGTGCGGTCTTAGTGCCAGCATCGGTTTCTGGTGGTAAATAGACAGCTACAAAAAACATATCTGATAATTCACTTGGTAAATAGTGTGGTCTACAGTTTATCATAAGATACTCTACCTCAGGTGAGAAAAACTTCAAGACTTCCTATTAGATTGTGCACCAGCTGTTGTTTACAAATATACACAAACCACCACCCCATATCTTACCGGAGGCATCTGTTCTATCTTTCCGATGCAGCGTAAACCATACCAGCTGTATTTTATCAGAGTCGTCATTCCTCCACAACTCTGTGAAACATGAGATATTACAGTTTTTAATGTCCTGTTGGTAGGATATTTGTGATTGTAGCTCTTCTATTTTGGTTTCCAATGATTGTACGTTGGCGAATAGTACTGATGGTAGAGGCAGATTACCCACTCGCCGTTGGATCCTTACAAGGCACCAAGACCTACATCCCCGATATCTCCGTCTCTTTCTCCTGAGAATGATGAGGATTTGGGCTTTGTTGGGTGTCTGAAGTAAATCCTTTGCGTCCGACTTGTTAAAACCTCTTTGGGATAGGGGGCAGCATTTTCACTTTTGGATAAATAGCGTGCCCAATTTCAACTTCCTGCTACTCATGCCAGGAATATAAGATATGCATATTATTAGTAGATATGGATAGAAAACACTCTGAAGTTTTTAAAACTGTTTGAATCATGTCTGTGAGTATAACAGAACTTATGTAGCAGGTAAAACCCCGACGACTAACCATTCAGAATTATTTATTTTTGAGGTCACTGTCTGTTCAATGAGTTCTCATGGGGAAAAAATATTTATTAGGCACTTGTTTGTAGGTCCTTCCGCTTCCACTGGATGTCACCAGTCTTTGGAATTTTGTTGAGGTTATTCCTTTGTGCAATGAAGAATTACGGCCATCTTGGAACAGGGTAACACTGTTGAGAGTTGGGCAAGACTAGAAAAGTAGCTTTAGTTTCCTCTCGTCCTTTATTGAAAACAGATAGACCCGTCTTCAATTTGATCGATTATTACCAAAAGTTGTATTACAAAAGTATTTTGAAATGTTTTGGCAAAGTTTACAGGTAACTTTTGAGATATTTTGTAGTGACTTTGTGCAAATTGGAAGCTGTTTTTTTCTGGATCAAACACGTCAAATAAATGGACATTTTGGATATATATGGACGGAATTAATCGAACAAAAGGACCATTTATGATGTTTATGGGACATATTGGAGTGCCAACAAAAGATGCTCGTCAAAGGTAAGGCATGATTTATATTTTATTTCTGCGTTTTGTGTAGCGCCTGCAGGGCTGAATTATACTACTGAAATATACTACTCTCTTTGTTTACTGTTGTGCAGATCAGATAGTAGCATCTTATGCTTTTGCCGAAAAACCTTTTTAAAATATGACATGTTGGCTGGATTCACAACGAGTGTAGCTTTAATTTAGTATCTTACATGTGTGATTTAATGAAAGTTAGATTTTTATATATTTTTTTATTTATTTGCAGCTCTGCAGTTTCCCTAGCTTTTGGCCAAGTGAGACGTGACTGTCCCCCTATCCTAGAGAGGTTATTAAAGAAACAATCCAGTACGAGGTGAGTAATCGCTGTCCTAATATCCAGAAGCTCTTTTTGGTCTCAATAAGAGACGGTGGCAGAAACATTATGTACAAAATAAGTTACAAATAATGCAAAAGAACACACAATTGGTTAGGAGTCTGTAAAATGACAGCCATCATCTCCAGCGCCATTCTGTCATATCTAAACTAGCCAGCTGCATTTGCTAGCTAAGTAAGTGAAACAGAAAGTAAAAAAATTACAAAATCTCGCTCTCTCTCGCTTTCTTCTCCTTCATTGTTGAATAAATTAAATCAATTTTCAATCATCCATTTGTCTTGTCTTGTTTCCATACACCTTTGGTTTTCATTTCCCCAATCAATCTACTTGTTTTTAACTCTCTGTTTCCCATCATGTTTTGTGTGTAATTGTTTCATGTTATGTGAAGTTATTTACCTGTTTTACTTTTATGTTCCGTTGTTTGAGCACGGTTGTTTTATGTAGTGCTCTGGTTTTTGGAACTATAATAAAAGTGCGCCTGTTGATTATACTCTGCTCTCCTGCACCTGACTTCACCTCCAATACACCATTGACACACAGGTAAGACATTTAACTTGATTTGGTATAGTCTGTTTGTAACACTGATTACTTGTAGCTGAATAGTCTGTTTGTGTTCACGTGGCTGCTAGCACCTTTATGAAAAGGGTCATTAAGTTTTTATGAGTACTGAGAACATTCGGGAGCAGACAATGTTGAAACGTATTCTTAAGGCATGTACTTTTCTTAAATGTAGTTTTGTAATTAACTAAAACAAAGTATCAAGAATATTGTGTTTGAAAAAGTAAACGTTTTTGCTGTGAGCCAATGGGTAACCACAGGTTGTTTTCCCCACAGCTGGCCGGGGTCATGACATTGTATCTAATAACGACTGGGACTTATAGCAAAGACTTTTATAACAAACCCAAGATAGACCACATCCTGTCATTTCAAATGGGAACAAATCAGTCATAGAGGACTTTTTAAAATATAAAGTCTATAGTCAAAACTTAGTCCACTCTGTTCATGACAGATTCTAGTTTTAGGAACAGAACTGTATTGAGATCAAATGTTTTATCAATTAGAAGACTTGCAAAATCAATTTTGTTCCATCTTCTCCCAATGCCGGCAACTGGGATTCCTATCACTACCATATTTGCAGAGATAATTGCTTGATGGAAAAGTGTTTTCTCATGTGATCCTTATTTAGTATTTGTCAAGTGCTACAGTTTTTCCCCTATTGTAAATG
This sequence comes from Oncorhynchus nerka, assembly GCF_034236695.1. Lineage (NCBI taxonomy): Eukaryota > Metazoa > Chordata > Actinopteri > Salmoniformes > Salmonidae > Oncorhynchus > Oncorhynchus nerka. Next base: position 40,663,918 of record NC_088420.1, on the reverse strand, counting down.
TCTTTCAAATGATTTCATTCTTTCAAATTATTTCCATATTTGGTAGTGAGTGGAAATGGCAAGCGGATGCTTCACATTTATACATCCGGTGAGATATATGTCTCATTGTTCTATCTGTGCTTACTGTCTCCTTGGGAGTGTGTGGTCATAAACGTGATGCCAGTCTCCTTCATTGATTTTAACCACATAAAGCAATGTATTAATGGTTTCCTTCCTCTCAAGCAACTGAGTTAGGAAGGACGCCTGCATCTTTGTAGTGACTGGGTGTATTGATACACCATCCAAAGTGTAATTAACAACTTCACCATGCTCAAAGGGATATTTTGTTTTTACTCATCTACCAATAGGTGCCCTTCTTTGCGAGGCATAAGAAAACCTCCCTGGTCTTTGTGGTTGAATCTGTTTGAAATTCACTGCTCAACTGAAGGAACTTACAATTATCTGTATGTGTGGGGTACAGAGATGAGGTAGTCATTCAAAAATCATGTTAAACACTATTATTACAGTGTGAGTCCATGCAACGTGTTATGTGACTTGTTAAGCAAATGTTAACTCCTGAAGTTATTTTAGCTTGCCATAACAAATATTTATTTACTCAAGACTTTTCAGCTTTTAATTTTTAACTAATTAGTAAACATTTCTAAAAACATAATTCCACATTGAAATTATGGGGTATTGTGTGTAGGCCAGTGCCACAAAATGTAAATTTAATCCATTTTAAATTCTGGCAGTAACACAACAAATGTGGAAAAAGTCAAACGGTGTAAATACTTTGAATACTTTATATGCATCTATTTCATGTTGGACTGTATGCCCCATTCCACAAGTAAATTAGTCCGTGTATGATGAGGTTGAGTGGTGGTTGACATTGTACATGCCGTTCCACAGACATTTAAACCTAATGTTGAGGTGATAATTAATGTCTGGGGTCAGATTTGTTCATTTTTGCTGTTCCTCAAATAGCATTTTGGAGTTTTTTTTAATTGTGTAGAAATGCATAAAATGAGCTTCAACTTCTACACACCCTACTTTGCCATACCTTAGGTTTAGCTGAACTGACACACAGAGGACCGTTGTGCGCTCACGGTTAGGGCCCTGGTGAGAGGGGAGCACTGGGTTTTATTGTAAGGAGGTGTCCAAGGACATGTTCTGTGTCCTCTGCTATGATGTCACGGCTGTGAGGATTCTAATTGTGGTGGAACAACATGTGAGAATGGAACAGACAGACTGATAATAGTGCCCTAAAATGTGCACTGTGAGTGGAGGCATTCAAAGCATAGGCTCTGTGGAGAAGAAAGAGTAAGTATGAGTGATGTGTGTGCATGCATGAGTGTGATGTTGGAATGCCTTTTCTGTATCTTTATAATCCACTCTTCCGTTGAATTGAACCATTATGGTATAGTCCGAGAACACTGTTATCTAACAGTGCCTGTTAGAGAGTTCATGTCTCTGTGTCTGTGTTGTCCTGAAGTGTCTGGCCCTCTGGAGTGAAGTGAAGTAGAGTAGAGCAGCACCCAGACAAGGAACAGGCAGAGACTTGCCAACCTCCGATGAATCACTGATACGGTATATCAGCGAGCGCCTTCAGTGTCGTACCCCATGCCAACACGTTACAGTCTCAGACAAATCCCCATTGTGTTTGGTTAGGACTTTTATACCCTGCTTTTCCTGGCAGAGGAGGTAGTCAGTGTTTCTGTCTCTATTCTGCTGATCTGGACAAGATTAAGTGTTGTGTTAGGACATAATTATTCTTGACAACATAGATGACAGTATTTGCTTACTTAGAGCTACTCCTCTTTGCTCCCTGTGGAGCAAGGCCTTAACATACTTAACAAGCCCAGAAGCTACAGTAAAGTAATTGTAACTCCACTGTTCCCTTGTAAGGATTCTGTCTGAAAGACTGTTTTGAGCCCCAGATTTTTGGCAAATATATTTTAGAAAATGTTTTTGGGGTTGCCTGTTTTGCATGTTGTTTTGGCATTAATGTGTTACATATCAGTTTGCAAACAATGTAAACAATAATAATAAAATCTCCATATAAACATGGTCTCTTTTTTGCTTTCTTGAGTAAGGCAGCTCCAAAATGCAGGTGCTTCAGCTCTAGTTGCGCCGTGATTGGCTCAGGGTTCTGTCACTGCCAAATCTAAAGGGGGAGCTCGAAAATTCAAGGCCCTTGGGTGCTGCCATAGAGTTACATTAGAAGTGCCCATCCAAAAAAGCTCAAGGTCATTGACCACAGATAAAATGATGTCAAATCACATTATATCTAGAGTAGCTTTGATTGGACCGATAATTTCAACATCATACTTTCAAAATTTTAGCTAGCGGTCATGAATCAAGTCGACAACCCTACTCGCAAATACTTTTTAATCCTTGTCAAATGAAGAGAAATTATAGCTAAAACATATCGGTGCTAATCGGCCATTGCACATAAACATTACACAACAAGTTGGAAATCGCAAATTCAACAATGAGTGGTTTGGAAGGAATCAGTGGCTAATTGCAAGCATTGCAAAGCAATCACTAGCCTGCTATTCTGTGGAGTGGGTGTGTTGTCCCAATTCTTGGATTATGGTTCTCTTTCCCAGTTTAAAATGATAAACATTCAACATTGGCCATGCTGTCAATCCAGCATGATTTCTGCCACGCTAAAAACAACTGTTAAAACTTCTTGGTAGCTTAGATGAATAAGGTCTCCAGAGTAAACTGCCTGCTACTCTGTCCCAGATGCGAATATATGCATATCATTAGTAGTATTGGATAGAAAACACTCTGAAGTTTCTAAAACTGTTTGAATGATGTCTGTGAGTATCACAGACCTCATATGGCAGGTGAAAACCTGAGACATCCAACCAGGAAGTGGGAAATCTAATGTTTGTAGTTTCATTTAAGTGGTTGCCTATCCAATATGCTGTGTCTTTGGGGCCAGATTCCACTTCCCAAGGCTTCCAGCAGATGTCAACAGTCTTTAGAAAGTTGTTTGAGGCTTCTATTGTGGAAGGGTGTTGAATAAGAACTGTTTCAACAAGTGGACTAGGCTGAGGCCAATCAGTTGTTTACTGCTATTGAAGATTTATTATAAAACGACCCTAAAGATTGATTGTAAACATCATTTGACATCATCATCATCAGTTTCTACAAACTGTAATGGAACTCTTTTGACTTTTCGTCTGGATTTTGCGCTCGCACATTGTGCCTTTGGAATAGTGAACTAAGCGCGTAAACAAAACTGAGGAATTTGGACATAAATATGGACGTAATCGAACAAAACAAACATTTATTGCGGGAGTCCTGGGACTGCATTCCGACGAAGATCAGCAAAGGTAAGTGAAGGTTTATAATGCTATTTATGACTTTTGTTGACTCCACAATTTGGCGGGTAACTGTATGGCTTGCTTTTGTGGCTGAACCTGTTCTCAGATTATTGAATATTGTGCTTTTGCCGTAAAGCTTTTTTTTTTTTAAATCTGACACAGCGGTTGCATTACGAACAAGTTTATTTTTAATTCTATGTAAAACATGTATCTTTCATCAAAGTTTATGATGAGTATTTCTGTTATTTGATGTGGCTCTCTGCAATTTCTCCGGATGTTTTGGAGCCATTTCTGAACATGGCGCCAATGTAAACTGAGGTTTTTGGCTATAAATATGAACTTGATTGAACAAAACATACATGTATTGTATAACATTGAGTCCTGGGCGTGTCATCTGATGAAGATCGTCAAAGGTTAGTGATTAATTTTAGCTACATTTCTGTTTTTTTGTGACACGTCTCTTTGGTTGGAAAATGGCTGAATGCTTTCTGTGACTAGTTGCTGACCTAACATAATGATATGTTCTGCTTTTGCCAAAAATCATTTTTGAAATTGGACACTATGGTTGGATTAACGACAAGTGTATCTTTAAAATGGTGTAAAATGAATTTTTATTATGAGATTTCTGTTTTGAATATGGCGCCCTGCAGTTTCACTGGCTGTTGGCGAGGTGGGACGCTAATCTGACTTCGGTGAGTTCAAGACAACTGGGAACTCAGGAAAAAACGAGCTCCGACTGGGAAAATACATTTTGAACGGTCATCCAACTCAGAATTGTAAGTCGGGAACTCGGGCCTCTTTCTAGAGCTACGACCTGAAGATCACTGACGTCATCATGATTCAATCTTGTTTTTTTCAGAGTTCCCAGTTGTCTTGAAAGCACCATAAATCCAGAGAATGCCAGACTTTGATGACAAAGTTTGATGACAAAATTTGTCCACGAAGGAACACTGGTCTATTTTCCCCTCTTAATTTCGCCTATTGTTCTGACTTGGTGGTTGACATGCAGCCTATGACCTGTTTTAGAGAAATGTAATCATCGAATATTGTAAGAGCTTTCATTGTCTGCTTTCATGCCCCCTGTATTTATCCTACGGTTCTGACCTGGTGTACAGGCAGGACACTGTAAGAACGGCCCATGTTCTGAATTCTGGCACTGTACATTTCAAAAGTGCTGAGCAAATAGTTATATTGACTAAATCCGTCCTAGCTCGCATATTGTCTTAATCTTAATAATAATTATGGATTGCCTCTTATCTGCTTGTCATCTTCTTATGCCATAGTTTGTACATCTCATTTGTCAGTAGGAACTACATGCAAGTCAGCCATATCAGCTGAATTAACTATTTTGAACTGCCAGACAAGGCTCTGCTGATAGCCAGGTGGAGCAGTGGTAAGGTATTGGGACTGCTGTTGGGAACTTTGCTAACCTATGGTTCTGTTCAAATAAGGGTTGAAAGTTACACGGATTGGCATAACTTGATCTCTGGAGATCAAGCACAAACAGAAGTGGAAATCCAAGAGAGATATTAGAAGGCAAACAGAATGTCATAATATTAGCTGAATGGGTTGTTTGACTAAATAACTCTCTCTAGTTTCCCCAGCTCTGACAGCAGTCAGAAAAAGCAGGGGCCGACCTCGCTGGAAACCGACGGAGGCACATCGCTGCCCTCAAATTGGTAGTGGAAGATGGTTACCATGGATACGGCCTGTGTGAAGAGGGGACTAATAAGAGGTAGTCGTGGATCGAGTGGGGTGGAACGAGGCTGCAGAACAGGACTGCGTTCACTAAGGCTCTGATGGTGAGTCACCGATTTATCTGATTATTTACATGTCTGTCTGACTGACTGACATGACACAGGATCCAAACCGTAGCCAAATCGATAGAATCTTGTTTGCGGCTCGGTGGAGCTCGCCTGGAGCCCAGAGCATGAGCAACGGAATGGTAGGGAAAGGGATTGTGCTCTGACGTCTTTGGAAAATATGGTACACTTTCAACCTTTGGATGACCATTTTGTTTTCACCCCTTTTGAGCAGAGAAAACATCAAATATTGGCCTCAGTGGACAAATTAGTGTTCCCTGTCGTGGAGGCTTTTCTGAGCTTTGATCAGTATACTGATTGATATAAAGCAACTTTGATAAGGCATATGACAGTGGTGATGTTTACAAGCTTGCATCTCCTTTCAGTTTGTCTCCAGACAGCTGGCTGGGTGTCAGGCTTGACAGCATCGGGGAAACGCTTTTCATCTGAGCCACAGAGTGACAGGGGCTATTGTCCATATATTGTACTGTCAACACTCAGTGAATCACTGTCAAGGAGTACACCATTTTCCTTCCAACAGTTATTTGATTGTGCCAGTCGTCTCATCAATCAAACGACTGCCAGTGTTAACCCAGCCACTGTAGCATATTGACTAACCATACATCCTCTCAAAATCGAAGTGTTTTGAACAGATTAACAGAGGATATTGTTCATGATTCGGGATGCATTTTGGTTTATTTTAGGCGCGGAGGACATTGTTAGTGATTTGGGGTGCATTTTGGTTTAGTGGATGAACCTCTTTAACTTTTGCATATACTGTAGATATTTACCCTGGTCAGCCAGTCGACTGCCTGACCCTCTCCCAGCCTCTAATTGGCTCAATGGAAGTTCCATTCACTTCTATTGAATCTTTGTGTTCATTTCAACAACTTTGTACTTGTAATGTACTAGACACCTTGAACAAGATTGATGTAAAATAAATTCACTGGGGCTGATTTGCTTGATCCTTTCTTGCTGCAGCTTTCTGCTCCTCTGATTACAGAATCTTTAACACATATTTATAACCTTACTATTATTTCTGGTACCATCCCCAGGGTCTGGAAGGTGGCCATATACTCCCCCTTCACAAAGTTGGGGACCCCTGTGACTTAAATAATTATCGTCCCACTTCAAAACTCTCTTGATTTGCAATAATTATAGAATCGGTGGTAAATATTCAACTTACATCCTTTTTAACTTCAACATTTATTCTAAATGTCCATCAGACTAGGTCAAAGCATCATCTCTGCTACTTCTTTGGTTTTAAATTATGTTCTTAATTGTTTGTAAAAGAAGAAACACTGTGCAGCACTTTTTATTGACCTGTCTAAAGCAACACTGTGGACTACTCATTACTTATCCATAGGCATTCATACATTTGGCTGGACCAGGCTGCGTGTAGCTGGTTTGGAAATTATTTAAAGGACAGAATAGTGTGTATTTACTGATGGTGTCAAATCATATTTTCTGGACAAAACGATTTTTGGTCCGGTTCTTTTCACCACTTACATGAACAATATTGGTTTATCTGTAAAAAAAGAAAAATGCTTTCACCTGACCTCAGATGACACTGTGGTGTATGCTATTGCCCCCACAGCTGACCAGGCTCTGTCATAGCTTTAATCTGCCTTTATTGCCCTGCAGAAAGCCTTTGTAGAACTGAAATGGGTACTTAATGCAGGTAAAACCATGTACAGTGCATTCGGAAAGTATTCAGACCCCTTGACCTTTTCCACATTTTATTATGTTACAGCCTTAAATATTTTCCCCCTCATCAATCTACACACACTAGCTCAAAATAACAAAGCAAAATCTGGATTTTAGACAATTTTGCAAATGTATTACAAATTTAAAATGGAATATCTAATTTACATAAGTACAGTGCCTTGCGAAAGTATTCGGCCCCCTTGAACTTTGCGACCTTTTGCCACATTTCAGGCTTCAAACATAAAGATATAAAACTGTATTTTTTTGTGAAGAATCAACAACAAGTGGGACACAATCATGATGTGGAACAACATTTATTGGATATTTCAAACTTTTTTAACAAATCAAAAACTGAAAAATTGGGCGTGCAAAATTATTCAGCCCCTTTACTTTCAGTGCAGCAAACTCTCTCCAGAAGTTCAGTGAGGATCTCTGAATGATCCAATGTTGACCTAAATGACTAATGATGATAAATACAATCCACCTGTGTGTAATCAAGTCTCCGTATAAATGCACCTGCACTGTGATAGTCTCAGAGGTCAGTTAAAAGCGCAGAGAGCATCATGAAGAACAAGGAACACACCAGGCAGGTCCGAGATACTGTTGTGAAGAAGTTTAAAGCCGGATTTGGATACAAAAAGATTTCCCAAGCTTTAAACATCCCAAGGAGCACTGTGCAAGCGATAATATTGAAATGGAAGGAGTATCAGACCACTGCAAATCTACCAAGACCTGGCCGTCCCTCTAAACTTTCAGCTCATACAAGGAGAAGACTGATCAGAGATGCAGCCAAGAGGCCCATGATCACTCTGGATGAACTGCAGAGATCTACAGCTGAGGTGGGAGACTATGTCCATAGGACAACAATCAGTCGTATATTGCACAAATCTGGCCTTTATGGAAGAGTGGCAAGAAGAAAGCCATTTCTTAAAGATATCCATACAAAGTGTAGTTTAAAGTTTGCCACAAGCCACCTGGGAGACACACCAAACATGTGGAAGAAGGTGCTCTGGTCAGATGAAACCAAAATTGAACTTTTTGGCAACAATGCAAAACGTTATGTTTGGCGTAAAAGCAACACAGCTCATCACCCTGAACACACCATCCCCACTGTCAAACATGGTGGTGGCAGCATCATGGTTTGGGCCTGCTTTTCTTCAGCAGGGACAGGGAAGATGGTTAAAATTGATGGGAAGATGGATGGAGCCAAATACAGGACCATTCTGGAAGAAAACCTGATGGAGTCTGCAAAAGACCTGAGACTGGGACGGAGATTTTTCTTCCAACAAGACAATGATCCAAAACATAAAGCAAAATCTACAATGGAATGGTTAAAAAATAAACATATCCAGGTGTTAGAATGGCCAAGTCAAAGTCCAGACCTGAATCCAATCGAGAATCTGTGGAAAGAACTGAAAACTGCTGTTCACAAATGCTCTCCATCCAACCTCACTGAGCTCGAGCTGTTTTGCAAGGAGGAATGGGAAAAAATATCAGTCTCTCGATGTGCAAAACTGATAGAGACATACCCCAAGCGACTTACAGCTGTAATCGCAGCAAAAGGTGACGCTACAAAGTATTAACTTAAGGGGGCTGAATAATTTTGCACGCCCAATTTTTCAGATTTTGATTTGTTAAAAAAGTTTGAAATATCCAATAAATGTCGTTCCACTTCATGATTGTGTCCCACTTGTTGTTGATTCTTCACAAAAAAATACAGTTTTATATCTTTATGTTTGAAGCCTGAAATGTGGCAAAAGGTCGCAAAGTTCAAGGGGGCCGAATACTTTCGCAAGGCACTGTATTCAGACCCTTTACTCAGTATTTTTTTGAAGCACCTTTGGTAGCGATAACAGCCCTGAGTCTTCTTTGGGTATGACGCTACAAGTTTGGCACACCTTTATTTTGTGGAGTTTCTATTCTTCTCTGCAGATCTTCTTAAGCTCTGTCAGGTTGGATGGGGAGCATCACTGCATAGCTATTTTCAGGTCTCTTCAGAGACGTTCGATCGGGTTCAAGTCCAGGCTTTGGCTGGACCATTCAAAGACATTCACATACTTGTCCCAAAGCCGCTCCTGTGTTGTCTTAGCTGTGTGCTCGGGGTCGTTGTCCTGTTGAAAGGTGAACCTTAGCCCCAGTCTGAGTGCTCTGGAGCAGGTTTTCCTCAAGGATCTCTCTGTACTTTTCTCCATTCATCTTTCCCTCAATCCTGACTAGTCTCCCAGTCCCTGCCGCAGAAAAACATCCCCAAAGTATGATGCTGCCACCACCATGCTTCACCGTAGGGATGGTGCCAGGTTTCCTCCAGACGTGAAGCTAAGGCAGGGTAGAGATGGCACCAGAGATCAAGGCTGACATTTTAGGTATTCCTAACCAATTGTGTTTTTTGTTAGTTTATTTGCGTTGTTTAACTTATTTTTCAAACTTATTTTGTACATAACGTTGCTGCTACCATCTCTTATGACCGAAAATAACTTTTGGGCATCATTCTGCTAGCAAATGTGAAATCTTTGGAAAATAAAATCGATGACCTACGCAGAAAATAAAACTAACAATGGGACTTTCAAAACTGTATTGTCTTATGTTTCACGGAGTTGTGGCTGAACGACAACATTATCAACATACAGCTGGATGGTTATTTGGAGTATCGGTAGGACAGAACAGCAGCGTCTGGAAAGACAAGGGGCGGCAGACTATGTATTTTTTGTAAATAACAGCTGGTGCACGATATCTAAGGAAGTCTCAAGGTTTTTGCTCACCTGAGATAGAGTATCTGATAAGCTGTAGACCACACATTCTATCTAGAGTTTTCATCTGTATTTTTCATAGCTGTTTACATATCACCACAGACCGATGCTGGCACAAGGGCCGCACTCAATGAGCTTTATTCCGCCATAAGCAAACAGGAAAATGCTCACCCACATGCGGCACTCCAAGTAGCCGGGAACTATAACGCAGGAAATTTCTAGCAGCATGTTAAATGTGCAACCAGAGGGGAAAAAAACTCTGGACCACCTTTACTCCACACACAGAGGCGCATAAAAAGCTCTCCCTCACCCTCCATTTGGCAAATCTGATCATAACCCTATCCTCCTGATTCCTGCTTACAAGCAAAAAATTTAAGCAGGAAGCACCAGTGAATCGATCAATAAAAAGTGGTTAGATGAAGCAGATGCTAAGCTACAGAACAGTTTTGTTAGCACAGACTGGAATACGATTCCTCCGATGGCATTGAGGAGTACACATCAGTCATTGGCTTCATCAATAAGTGCATCGATGACGTCGTCCCCACAGTGACTGTACGTACATACCACAACCAGAAGCCATGGATTACAGGCAACATCCGCACTAAGCTGAAAGCTGCCGCTTTCAAGGAGCGCGATTCTAACCCGGAAGCTTATAAGAAATCCCGCTATGCCCTCAAACGAACCATCAATACAGGACTAATATTGAATCGTACCTCCCCAGCTCCAAACACTCTTGGGATATGGCAGGTTTTGCAAACCATTACAGACACTTGCCAGTTGGTCAGCGCATGCTCGCAGAATTAGTTTAGCTCGTCTGATAGGCTTGCCTCACTGGGCAGTTCTTGGCTGTGCTTCTCCACCGAGCTTTTAGTTTTTTTTTCATCTTATGTTGGTGCCTCTAGGGCAATTCAGGCAGATGTTAGAGTGCCTTTTTATTGAAGAATGTGTTCGTTTCATATGATTACGTTTTTTCTTTTCATGTATTTTGTAAATGAAGATGTATAAAGATATGTATAGGTGTAATTGTTTATTGTAATGTTCATGCAGAGCTCATCTCCTTGAAAAAAACATGGACTTAGCATGACTCCTAAATAAAGGATGAATAAGAAAATATGTGGACTAGAAGATTTCACTCCATCCTGTTGTGTCTTAGCCATTCTTCTGTTAGTGGTGAAAAATGGCATGTTAAGACCTGCAACTTCCTGCCAAGTGGCTCTCTCCCACACTCCTAGCGTTACCATCTGCTAGTAGCAATAAAGTCCAGGTCAGGCCTGGTTTTATGATAATAGACACGCTACAGACCCGGCTCAGAAAATGATTGAATCAATGACTTAGTGGGGGAAAGTGTCCACTAAACCTGGGTATCGATCCTATGGTAATATAAGAGAAGGAAAAGAAAAATGGGCAGATGAAGGCTTTCGCAGTCTCATAAAATAGCCTGAGAGCTGTTAGTGAAGTGTGAGTGATGTGAAATCACCAACATTACTGAAAATAACATCAGAGCTGAATGCTGCATCCAGATTGTGCCTAACACCACACACACACACACACACACACACACACACACACACACACACACACACACACACACACACACACACACACACACACACACACACACTGTGTGTCACTTTTCTATCATTCTATCATTGTATGAAGCAAACACTCTCTCTGCCTTCTCTCCACTTCTCCTTCCTTGCCTCATATGCATGTACAGGATTAATCTAATTCTGACTGCATAAGAAATATACAGATTATATTGAATATTATATTAGGGGTTTTCAGGAATGAATGATTCTGCAGAAAATTGTTTGAGAGTTTTGTATTGAATATAGAATATTCTGGGATGATTCTGAAATTATTAGCTTTTCCTCTGGGACTGCAGAGGATCAGGAGCAAATTCAAATGTCCCCCTTTGGCATTATAATCTCTCTCTTTCTGTCTCTTTCTGTCTGACCTATTTTGGTCTCTTTCTCCATATCTCCCACTAGGTTTATTAATTGGATGGGTCTCCCATTGATCGGATTCCCATCTACAAATATCTCGGCATCTGGATTGACAAATACTTCATGTTTTAAAAAAGTATGGATGAGCGAGTTAAAAAGCTGAAGTGACATATTTGTTTTTTAAAGATCTTGCCTCTCCCAAAATATCAGGAAGCAGATTGTACAGTCCACCTTCCTGACAGATCATTATGGTGACACCATTTACCAGATTGCAGCAGCCACCACTCTTAAACCTTAAACAGTTTTAATACTCACCACTGCATCCTGTATCAACAGGTTGGCTGGTCCTCATTAAAGGCCCAAAGATAAGTGAATTGCTCCCTTTTTGTTTACAAAGACCTATTACAGAAGCTTCCAACTTACCTGACTTCGTTGCTAACATCTAAAATAATTTGATACCAAACCAAGCATGGTTTATTAACTCTTCAGATTCCTCGGGTCTCCACGGAATTAGGTAAATCTACTTTAAGTTTTCACGCTCCACATTTTTGTAATCACTTGCAAAATGTATTACATTTGGATTCCGTGGTGCTACTAGGGAACTAAGACAATTGTTTTAATTGATTGATTGTTTGTTATTGTTTGTTGTTATGATGGCTGTGATGTTCTAATGTAATGTAGTTGTTATTGTATTTTGTAATTTTTTAAATATTTTACTTTATGCTCTCAGTGCACAATTGAAAATGAGACCCTGGTCTCAATTGGGCTCCCCTGATTAAATAAAAGTTCATAAAAAAATATAGATCGCTATCTCTCCCCTCCTCTCTATATCTCTCTCTCCTTCTATTTCTCTCTTTCCCCCTTTCTAGATCTCTTCTCCCTCTCCATTTCTCTCTACTCAGCAAACTGGATGCAGTCTATCACAGTGCCATCCCTTTGTCACAGAAGCCCCATATACCACCCACCACTGCGACCTGTATGCTCTTCTTGGCTGGCCCTCGCTACATATTAGTCGTCAGACCCACTGGCTCCAGGTCATCTATAAGTCTCTGCTAGGTAAAGCTCCGCCTTATCTCAGCTCACTGGTCACCATAACAACACCCACCGTAGCACGCTCTCCAGCAGATATATCTCACTAGCCATCCCCAAAGCCAACACCTCCTTTGGCCGCCTTTCCTTCCAGTTCTCTGCTGCCAATGACTGGAATGATTTGCAAAAATCGCTGAATTTGGAGACTTATATCTCCCTCTCTAAATTTAAGCATCAGCTATCTGAGCAGCTCACCAATCGCTGCAACTGTACACAGCCCATCTGTAAATAGCCCATCCAACTACCTACCTCATCCCCATATTGATTTTATTATTATTTTTTGCTCTTTTGCACACCATAATTTATATTTACTAGCACATCATCATCGGCACATCTATCACTCAAGTGTTAATTGCTAAATTGTAATTACTTTGCTACTATGGCCGATTTATTGCCTTACCTCCTCACTTCATTTGTACACACTGTATGTAGATTGTTTTATTGTTATTGACTGTACTTTTGTTTATTCCATGTGTAACTCTGTGTTGTTTTTTGTCACACTGCTTTACTTTATCTTGGCCAGGTCACAGTTGTAAATGAGAACTTGTTCTCAGCTGGCCCACCTGGTTAAATAAAGGTGAAATAAATCAAAAATAATCTCCCTCCACACAGACCCATCTGAGCACCACCAGTCCAGACACTGACTTACTCTCTAAAACCTATTGATTCTGCATTATTATTATTTGACACCGTGTTATACCAGGCAGGGTGTACCGGGCTTGAAGAGAGCAGCCCAGGAACTGACCTGCTTTGAGATGAGTGAGAGAGAAACAGGAACGTACTGTATATTCTGCACCTTTCCATTCAACCAAGGTGCATGAACAGAGGGACACACTAGGTTGTAGAGCAGGTATGTCAAACATATTGCCTGCCAGGGGGTCCAATACGGTCCGCGGGTGGTATGAGTAGAAAATATATAATATACAGTACCAGTCAAAATTTTGGACACACCTACTCATTCAATGGTTTTTCTTTATTTTGAATATTTTCTACATTGTAGAATAATAGTAAAGACATCACAACTATGAAATAACACATATGGAATCATGTAGTAACCAAAAAAGTGTTAAACAAATCCAAATATATTTTACTTTTGAGATTCCTCAAAGTTGCCACCCTTTGCCTTGATGACAACGTTGCACATTGTTGGCAATCTCTCAACCAGCCTGGAATGCAATTCAATTAACAGATGGGCCTTGTTAAAAGCTCATTTGTGGAATTTCTTTCCTTCTTAATAATGCATTTGAGCCAATCAGTTGTGCTGTGACAAGGGTAGGGTGCTATACAGAAGATAGCCCTATTTGGTAAAAGATCAAGTCCATATTATGGCAAGAACAGCTCAAAAAAGCAAAGAGAAATGACACTTCATCATTACGTTAAGACATGATGGTCAGTCAATGAGGAAACATCAAGTGCAGTTGCAAAAAAACATCAAGCGCTATGATGAAACTGGCTCTCATGAGGACCACCAAAGGAAAGGAAGACCCAGAGTTACCTCGGCTACAAAGGATATGTTCATTAGAGTTACCAGCCTCAGAAATTGCAGCCCAAATAAATGCTTTACAGAGTTCAAGTAACAGACACATCTCAACATCAACTGTTCAGAGGAGACTGTGTGAATCAGGCCTTCATGGTCGAATTGCTGAAAAGTAACCTCTACTAAAGATGAAGAGACTTGCTTGAGCAAAGAAACACAAGCAATGGACATTAGACTGCTGGAAATCTGTCCTTTGGTCTTGAGTCCAAATTTGAGATTTTGGTTCCAACCGCCGTGTCTTTGTGAGATGCAGAGTAGGTGAGCGGATAATCTCTGCATGTGTAGTTCTCACCGTGAAGAATGGAGGAGGAGGTGTGATGGTGTAGGGGTGCTTTGCTGGTGACACTGTCAGTGATTCATTTAAAATTCAAGCCACACTTAACCAGCATGGCTACAGCAGCCTTCTGCAGCGATACACAACCCCATCTGGTTAGGCACTTAGTGGGACTATCATTTGTTTTTCAACAGGACAATGACCCAACATACCTCCAGGCTGTGTAAAGGCTATTTGACCAAGAAGGAGATTGATGGAATGCTGCATCAGATTATCTGGCCTCCACAATCACCTGACTTCAACCCAATTAAGATGGTTTTGGATGTGTTGGACTGCAGAGTGAAGGAAAAGCAGCCAACAAGTTCTCAGCATATGTGGGAACTCCTTCAAGACGGTTGAAAAAGCATTCCAGGTGAAGCTGGTTGAGAGAATGCCAAGACTGTGGACATTTCAAAGAGTAAACTGAGTTTCAGTCCATGTAAGGAAATTAGTAAATTGAAATAAATCAATTAGTCCATAATCTATGGATTTCACATGACTGGGCAAGGACGCAGCCATGTGTGGGCCTGGGAGGGCATAGGCCCACGACTTGGGAGCTAGGCTCACCCACTGCGTAGCCAGGTCCGGCCAATCAGAATAAGATTTTTCCCAAAAAAGGGCTTTAATACACCAAGAAATACTCCTCAACACCGCCTCACACAATTCCGCAGGTGAAGAAGCTGGATGAGGGGGTCCTGGGCTGGCATGGTTACAAATGGTCTGCGGTTGTGAGGCTGGTTGTAGGTACTGCCAAATTCTCTAAAACGACGTTGGAGATGGCTTATGGTAGAGAAATTAACATTTCATTCTCTGGCAACAGCTCTGGTAGACATTCCTGCAGACAGCATGCCAACTGCACGCTACGTCAAAACATCTGTGGCATTGTGATGTGTGACAAAAATGCAAATTTTATAGTGGCCCTTTATTGTCCCCAGCACAAGGTACACCTGTGTAATCAGCTTATTGACATGCCACACCTGTGAGTTGGGTGGATATTCTTGGCAAAGGATACATTCACACTAACAGTGATGTAAACTAATTTGCTCACAACATTTGAGAGAAATAAGCTTTTTTTGCAAATGGAAAATTTCAGGGATCTTTCTTTTCAGCTCATGAAACATGGGACCAGCAATTTACATCGTGAGTTTATATTTTTGTTCAGTACACTTTCAAATGATTAAATCCAAATCGAAATGATAACGGACCTACAGCTTATTGACGGTGTCCAGCTCACTATTAAAGATGTAAGCTAGACAGTCAACAAAAGTTTGCAAGAAAAAATTATCTAATTTAGAAGGCTAAGATCACATTTCCATCTTTAAAAAAATAAATATTTAATCATAGAATTGTTTACAACATTTAGATGTAAATCTGATATATACAGTCTGAAAGCGCTTTAAGTTACAATGTTTCTGTTATAACGTCTGTATGATCATTTTAATGACATCACAAAATATACATTAATTTCCCATATTCCATCTCTCATCATTCCCAACATTCGTATGTTGAAATATATTGTCCCAGTGTTCATCGTTTGTTGTTGAAGTTTTGGGCAAGAGTCTCTTGTAACACCGAGACATTCCATTCTCCCAAAATAGAGATCAAGAAAGAGGAAGTTCTCTCAAAATTTTATGATCGACTGTTAATTCATAAAATCGCCCCAACTCCCCCATTTCCCCCAACTCCCCCATGGCCCAGGACCGAGTTTGGGAAACCCTCCTGTAACATATAGTATATAGTAAGTCAACAGCCAAACCTTGTGACACTTCCACTCCCGCTCCTCCTCTCCAGCGCTCAATGTCACCGGTCTACTAACCACCGGTCCTGGCAACCCATCCTTACGCACACCTGGCACCCTAAATTCTGCACACCTACGCCTCATTAGGCACACCTGGACTTCATCACCTCCCTGATTACTTCCCCTTTATACAGCCCTCCGTTGAATCACCCACCAGGCAATATTGTTTATGTTTCCATGTTTAGACACTTTCTTGTTTTGTATCATTCAATGTCCTTTGTCACTAAACTCACTAACTGCACTTCCTGACTCCCTGTGTCTACGTTACAGAATATTGCCTCACAAAATGGAACCAGCAACCAACCGAGACATCTCCCAGATGGTCGGCGAACAGGGAGACCTACTTCGCCAACACCACGATCAGCTGGCGCAACTGGGGACAGTGATGGATGAGGTCCTCCACCTTCTTCAACATCTAGATCTTCCCACAAGGCGTCACCCCAACGAGCGGAGGATCCTCTACCATGGGTTGATGGAGCGAGCCAGCACCCTAGCACATTCAGCAGTCTGCCCAGGTCAGCGATTCCCATTTGTACCTTCCAGACAGATTTGACGGGACCCCATCCAAATGCCGTGGCTTCCTTCTCCAGTCCACCCTCTATTTCCTCATCAAATGGGAGCCCCCGCCACCGAGATGTCCAAGGTTGCCACGGATATTTCACTGTTGACTGGGCTGGTGTTGGAATGGGCTACGGCCGTCTGGGAGAGAGGAGAGGAGGAGCCTGGTTCCTATGTGAGGTTCATGGCTTTGTTCAAAGGAGTCTTCAATCATCCACTGGAGGGAAGAGCGGGGGAGTGAGCACCTACTTCAACTACGGCATGAGGACCAGACCACTGCGGAGTTGTCCTTGGCCTCCCGTGGCTCCAACACCATGACCCCACCATCTCCTGGCAGAGGATGGAGATTATGGCCTGGGCCCCGGATGCCGGAAGACCTGCTTTCCCTTACCTTGTGGTTCCACTTCGGTTGAGAATTCTGTGGTTGCCCACCAGGCCGACATCAGGGAGGTTTTCTCCAAGACTCGTACCACCTGTCTCCCTCCTCATCGCCCCTGGGAATGTGCCATTGACCTGCAAACAGACTCTGAGCCTCCGCGCTGCCGCATCTACCCCCTGTTGGAGGCTGAAACCAAGGCTATGGAGGAGTACATCCAGGAGGCTCTTTAACAGGATTTCATCCGTCCATCCACCTCCCCTGCGTCGGCTGGTTTCTTCTTCGTGGCCAAGAAGGAGGGGGGTCTTCGTCTGTGTATTGACAACAGAAGTCTCAATACCATCACCACCAAGTACTGTTACCCCCTACCGTTGGTGCCGGCTGCCATTGAACAGCTCTGCGGGGCCCAGTCCTGGGAGAACCATCTGTAAGTAAAAGCGTAGAAGTGCCAGTTCCATAAGGTGGATGTCTCCTTCTTGGGATATCAGATCAGCCCACGTGGTTATGGAGGAAAGGAGGGTAGATGAGGTCAGGTCATTACCAGTCCCAACCACCATAAAGGGACTACAATGGTTTTTGGGGTTTTCCAACTGTTACTAGGCCTTCATCAGGAACTTCAGCTCCATCGCCTCTCCTTTCACCTTTCTCCTCAACGGTGGTCCCTGTTAGTTGGGGTGGAATCCTGCAGTTGATGAGGCCTTCCGCCTACTGAAGGGGCGTTTCACCTCCACCCCTTTGTTGAAACACCCAGACCCTAAGCTGCCCTTTGTGGTGGAGGTGGACGCCGCAGAAGGGGGAGTGGGGGCCATTCTGTCACAACGTCAAGGTAATCCACAAAAACTGATCCATGTGCATACTACTCTAAAAAACTGTCCCCTGCAGAGACTAACTATGATGTCGGTGATTGGGAGCTCCTTGCAATGAAGTTGGCATTAGAGGAGTGGAGACACTGGCTGGAGGGAAACACGGACCCATTTCTCATCCTCACCTACCATCGGAACTTGGAGTACATACGGACAAGCCAGGTAGCTGTGTCCGCGCCAAGCAGTAGTTTCAACTTCACCTTGTTATATACCAAAGTCGGTGCAATGTCCCGACTCCACCATTCGGGAGAAGTTCCTGTCCTGAGTGGTCCAATGATACTGCCGTCCCGAATTGTTGCCCCGTGCTTTGGGACATAGACATGGACATCCGCCAGGCCCTGGAGAGGAAACCTGCACCGGCTACCTGTCCTCCGGAGCATACCTACATTCCAAGGGTGTTAAGGGATCGGCTTTTGACCTAGGGGCACACATTGCTTGCCGCTGGACACATAGGTATCATCCGGACCACTCAATCTATCTACATTAAGTACTGGTGGCCCACCTTGGTGCAGGATGTCTCCCACTATGTCAACTTTTGCTCTGTATGTGCCCAAACCAAGTCTCCCTGGAACACATCAGCAGGGAAACTCCCTCCCCTTCCTGTGCCTCAGTGGCCTTGGACCCAACTGTCACTAGATTTAGTCACTGATCTTCCCTTGTCTGATGGTTTCACCACTTATGGTTGTTGTGGACAGATTCTCCAAATCCTGACGTGTTATCCCTCTCTCTGGTCTCCCTGCTGCTCTCCAGGTTAATGAGGCACTGTTTCAGCAGGTCTTCTGGCACTATGGCCTTCTTGAGGATATCGTCTCCGACTGTGGTCCCCAATTCACGTCACGTGAATGAACATCCTTCATGGAGAAGCTGGGGTTATGGTCAGCCTAACATCCGGGTACTGGCCTCAATCCAACGGGAAGAAGGAGAGGACCAACCAGGAGCTGGGAAGGTTCCTGAGGAGTCACTGTCAGGATGGCAGAGGGAGTGGGCGCGGTTTCTTCCCTAGGTGGAGTATGCCCATAACTCACTACTTCACTCCTCTACAGGGTTGTCTCCCTTCCAGTGCATCCTGGAGTACCAGCTGGCCCTGGTTCCATGGACCCCGAGCTAGATCAACACCCACATGAAATTCCAATGCGCCAGAAGGAGAAGGCGAACTGCCAACTCAGTGAGGCACCCGTTTTCAATCCTGTTTGATTGTGTCTGGCTCTCCACCAGGAATCTCCCACTCCGCCTGCTCTGCCAGAAGGTGGGAACCCATTTTGTGGGACCATTCAAGTCCTCAATGAGGTAATTTACCAATTTACAGCTTCCCAATGACTAAGGGATCTCACCCTCTTCATGTTTCCCCCCTAAGGCCGGTGGTTCCGGGTCCCCTGGTTGGTGCAGTCCCCCACGACACCCCTCCCCTGGACTTGGAGGGTAGTCCCGCCTATGACGTAAGGTCCCTTCTGATCCCCATATATGAGAGCATCAGCTGTTCCAGATGACGGTGTGATCACACTCTCCGTAGCAGATGTGAGTAAGACCTTTAAACAGGTCAACATTCACAAGGCCGCAGGGTCAGACAGATTACCAGGACTTGTAGTCCGAGCATGCGCTGTCCAACTGGCAAGTGTCTTCACTGATATTTTCAACCTCTCCCTGACTGAGTCTGTAATACACACATGTTTCATGCATACCACCATAGTCCCTGTGCCCAAGAAAGCGAAGGTAACCTACCTGAATGATTACCGCCCCATAGCACTCACGTCGGTAGCCATGAAGTGCTTTGAAAGGATGGTTATGGTTCACATCAACACCATCATCCCAGAAACCCTGGACCCACTCCAATTCACATTCCGCCCCAACAGATCCACAGATGACGCAATCTCAATTGCACTCCACGTTGCCCTTTCCCACCTGGACAAAAGGAACACCTATGTGAGAATGCTGTTCATTGACTACAGTTCAGCATTTTAACACTATAGTTGCTTAAAAGCGCATGACTAAGCTAGGAACCCTGGGACAAAACACATCCCTCTGCCACTGGATCTTGTACTTACTGCCATGCCGATCCTCAACACCGGGGCCCCTTAGGGGTGCACGCTTTGTCCCTTCCTGTACTCCCTGTTCACCCATGACTGCGTGGCCAAACATGACTCCAACACCATCATTCAGTTTGCTGATGACATAGCAGTCGAAGGCCTGATCACCAACAACGATGAGATGGCCTATAGGGAGGAGGTCAGAGACCTGGCAGTGTGGTGCCAGGACATCAACCTCTCCCTCACGTTGAGCAAGACAAATGAGCTGATTGTGGACTACAGGAAATGGTGAGCGGAACAGGTCCCATTAACATCGACTGGGCTGTAGTGTAGCTGTTTGAGGGTTTCAAGTTCCTTGGTTTTCACATCGCCATCAAAATATCATGGTCCAACCAGATGAAGACAGTCGTGAAGACGGAACGACAACACCTTTTCCCCCTCAGGAGACTGAAACGCTTGGGCATGTGTCCCCAGATCCTCAAACATTCTCCAGCTGCACCATTGAGAGCATCCTGACCGGTTGCATCAATGCCTGGTATGGCAACAGCTAGGCATCTGACCTTAAGACGCTACAGAGGGTAGTGCGTACAGCCCAGTACATCACTGGGGCAAAGCTTCCTGTCATCCAGGAATTATATACCAGACTGTGTCAGAGGAAGGCCCCCAAAAAATTCAAACACTCCAGTTACCCAAGTCATAGACTGTTCTCTCTGCTACTGCACGGCATGTGCTACCGGAGCGTCAAGCCTCGGACAAAAAGGTTCCTTAATAACAGCTTCTACCCCCAAGCCATAAGACTGCTGAACAATTAATCAAATGGCCACCCAGATTATTTACATTGACACTGCTGCTACTGGCCGTTTATTATCTATGCATAGTCACTTTACCCCTACCTACAGTTGGGGGTATGTATTGAAATGGACTGGTGATTTCCTATCACAATGAGGTTTATTTAAAGCATGGCAGAGGTTGTCCATTGAGATCTATATTTGGTACAGTTGAAGTCAGAAGTTTACATAAACTTAGGTTGGAGTCATTAAAACTCATTTTCAACCACTCCACAAATTTCGTGTTAACAAACTATAGTTTTGGAAAGCCGGTTAGGACATCTACTTTGTGCATGACACAAGTACATTTTCCAACAATTGTTTACAGACATATTATTTCACTTATAATTCACTGTATCACAATTCCAGTGGATCAGAAGTTTACATACACTAAGTTGACTGTGCCTTTAAAAAGATTGGAAAATTCCAGAAAATTATGTCATGGCTTTAGAAGCTTCTGATAGGCTAATTGACATAATTTGAGTCAATTGCAGGTGTACCTGTGGATGTATTTCAAGGCCTACCTTCAAACTCAGTACTTTGCTTGACATCATGGGAAAATCAAAAGAAATCAGCCAAGACCTCAGGAAAAGAAATTGTAGGTGGTACGCGGTCCGCGTTCATCTGTACAAACAATAGTACGCAAGTATAAACACCATGGGACCACGCAGCCATCATACCGCTCAGGAAGGAGACGTGTCCTGTCTCCTAAAGATGAACGTACTTTGGTGCGAAAAGTGCAAATACATCCCAGATCAACAGCAAAGGACCTTGTGATGATTCTGGAGGAAACCGGTACAAAGTATCCATATCCACAGTAAAACGAGTCCTATATTGACATAACCTGAAAGGCAGCTCAGCAAAGAAGAAGCCACTGCTCCAAAACTGCCATAAAGAAGCCCGACTACTGGTTGCAACTGCCCATGGGTCAAAGATCTTACTTTTTGGAGAAATGTCCTCTGGTCTGATGAAACAAAAATAGAGCTGCTGGCCATAATGACCATCATTATGTTTGGAGGAAAAAGGGGAAGCTTGCAAGCCGAAGAACACCATACCAACCGTGAAGCATGGGGGTGGCAGCATCATGTTGTGGGGGTGCTTTGCTGCAGGAGGGACTGGTGCACTTCACAAAATAGATGTTATTATGAGGATGGAAAATTATATGGATATATTGAAGCAACATCTCAAGACATCAGTCAGGAAGTTAAAGCTTGGTCACAAATGGGTCTTCCAAATGGACAATGACCCTGCGCATACTTCCAATGTTGTGGCAAAATGGCTTAATTAAGGACAACAAAGTCAAGGTATTGGAGTGGCCATGACAAAGCCCTGACCTCAATCCCATAGAAAATTTGTGGGCAGAACTAAAAAAGCGTGTGCTAGCAAGGAGGCCTACAAACCGAACTCTGTCAGGAGGAACAGGCCAAAATTCACCCAACTTATTGTGGGAGGCTTGTGAAATGCTACCCGAAACGTTTGACCCAAGTTGAACAATTTAAAGGCAATGCTATCAAATACTAATTGAGTGTATGTAAACTTCTGACCCACTGGGAATGTGATGAAAGAAATAAAAGCTTAAATAAATCCTTCTCTCTACTATTATTCTGACATTTCATATTCTTAAAATAAAGTGGTGATCCTAACTGGCCTAAAAAAGTGAATTTTTACTAGTTATTAAATGTCAGGAATTGTGAAAAACTGAGTTTAAATCTATTTGGCTAAGGTGTATGTAAACTTCCAACTTCAACTGTACATGTGCAAATTACTTTGACTAACCTGTACTCCCACACATTGACTCTGTACAGGTACCCCTTGTAGAAAGCCTCGTTGTTGTTATTGTGTTACTTTTTAAAATATATTTTTTTACTTTGTTTATTATATATTTAATTTAACTGCATTGTTGGCTAAGGGCTTGTAACTAAGCATTTCACGGTTGTATTCCGGGCATGTGACAAATAACATTTGATATGAAAAGTCCTTACAAATTAAATTCTTACGTACTCCTCTTTAAATGTGCATATTTCTCCAAGGCCCAGTTGTCCTGAGTCTGCACAGAACTGCCAGGACCTAGGATCCTAAGCTAAGCTCTCTACTTATGTTAGGACTGGTATCAAGGTTTTACTGCTAACCTACAAAGCAGCACATGAGCTTGTTCCTACCTATCTCTCCGACTTGGTCCCGCCATACATACCGACACATACGCTAACGTCACAAGACGCAGGCCTCCTTATTGTCCCTAGAATTTCTATGCCTGTCCCTCTCTCCACTGGGATTCTCTGCCTCTGACCCTATTTTTTATTTTACCTTTCTTTAACTAGGCAAGTCAGTTAAGAACAAATTCTTATTTTCAATGACGGCCTAGGAACAGTGGGTTAACTGCCTGTTCAGGGGTAGAACGACAGATTTGTACCTTGCAACCTTCCGGTTACTTGTCCAACACTCTAACCACTAGGCTACCCTGCCACCCCTATTACGGGGGCAGTTCAACTGGCTTACTAGTGCTCTTCCATGCCTTACCTAGGAGGGGTGCGTCCCTTGTCATGGAAATTCATACTGAGACTGCCATTTCTTCAAACAAACATCTTTATTTCAAATGGATTAATTAATGCAATAATGAGGCTGGTCAACCCCACACCCTTGAGTGTTGGACCGAGTAACCTAACCTTTACACAAATGCAGAGTACTATATATAGCTGACACTAAAATCGCTCCGTCGTGGTTGGTTCAGCCCCTCTCATGCAGACCAAGAGGAATCATAAACCACTCTGGGTTCATCCGGTCGTTATCTGCACAGGATTGTTGTCTTAACCCCACGCTGGCTTAGTTTCCCAGTTGAAGGATGATTTTGAGACAATGAGGGATTGTTCTACTCCTATGCTATCTCTAGTAAAACACATTCTTGTCTACAGTATGTAATGCAGTCTTGAACTCATTTGTCAGCTCTAGTCATCTCTAGTGACCATACGCCCAGATTAGCTGCAGGGAACTAGAATGGAGACCATAAAGACACAGACACTAGTAGGACAGACATGTCTTACTACGAGTGGGTTGAGTCACTGACCTGATCTTCCTGTCCGTTTTTATGGCCCCTTGGGCTTGTTTCGGTGGAGGAGATCCTCCTTGGGCTATACTCAGCTTTGTCTCAGGGTAGTAAGTTGGTGGGCTGTTGATATACCTATAGTGGTGTGGGGGCTGCGGGGTTATATTCTGCCTGGTTGGCCCTGTCCGTGGGTTCAACTGTTCTGCCTGCGGTTATGGAACCCTGACCTGTTCACCGGACATGCTACCTTGTCCGGGACCTGCTGTTTTCAACTCTCTCTCTCTCTACCGCACATGCTGTCTCGACCTCTGAATTCTCGACTATAAAAAGCTAATTGACATTTACACCTGAGGTACTGACCTGTTGCACCCTCTACAACCACTGTGATTATTATTTGACCCTGCTGATCATCTATGAACGTTTGAACATCTTGAAGAACAATCTTAATGACCACGTACTCTTATAATCTCCACCTGGCAAAGCCATAAGAGGACTGGCCACCCCTCAGAGCCTGGTTCCTCGCTAGGTTTCTTCCTAGGTTCCTGCCTTTCTAGGGAGTTTTTCCTAGCCACCGTGCTTCCACATATCCAATGCTTGCTGTTTGAGGTTTTAGGCTGGGTTTCTGCATAGCACGTTGTGACATCTGCTGATGTAAAAAGGGCTTTGTAAATACATTTTATTGATTGATTGATTGATAATGGCACAGCATTTCATAAACTTTATTGTGGGAAAGTTGATATGTTTCAGTTTTCTGCCGTATGACTGGTTTCACATTTGTCTCCAGTGATCAAAAGATAAATAAATCTAAAAAGTAATTTATATTCACAATCCCCTTATGCAAATGAATTACTCAACAGTTTGTATTAATTTGGAAATTACAGTGCATTGAGAATGGTGTTATTTCTATCAGGAAAAAATTAAGTAGATGCTTTTCCACTTGGGACCATGTTACGAGAATTTTCAATCCCAATTATAAAAAATTAAATAATAAATAAAATATCACATTTACATAACTATTCCGACCCTTTACTCGGGACTTTGTTGAAGCACCTTTGGCAGTGATTACGGCCTCGAGAATTCTTGGGGATGACGCTACAAGCTTGGCATACCTGTATTTGGGAAGTTTCTCCCATTCTTCTCTGCAGATTTTCTCAAGCTATGTCAGGTTGGATGGGGAGCATCCCTGCACAGCTATTTTCAGGTCTTTCCAGAGAGACCCGGCTCTGGCTGGGCCACTCAATGACATTAAGACTTGTTCCAAATCCACTCCTGCATTGTCTTGGCTTAGGGTCGTTGTCCTTTTGGAAGGTGAACCTTTGTCCTATTCCGAGGTCCTGAGCACTCTGGTACTTTGCTCCGTTCATCTTTCCCTCGATCCTGACTAATCTCGCAGTCCCTGCTGCTGAAAAACATCCCCACAGCATGATGCTCCCACCACCATGCTTCACCCTAGGGCTTGTGCCAGGTTTCCTCCAGACATGATGCTTGGCATTCAGGCCAAAGAGTTCAATCTTGGTTTCATCAGACCAGAGAATCTTGTTCCTCATGGTCTGAGAGTCCCGGGCTGTCATGTGCCTTTTATTGAGGAGTGGCTTCCGTCTGGCCACTCTACAATCGGGTTCTTGGTCACCTCCCTGACCAAGGCCCTTCTCCCACCATTGCTCAGTTTGGCCGGGCGGCCAGCTCTAGGAAGAGTCTTGGTGGTTCCAAACTTTTTCTATTTAAGAATGATGGAGGCCACTATGTTCTTGGGGACCTTCAATTCTGCAGAAATGTTTTGGTACCCTTCATCAGATCTGTGCCTCGACACAATCCTGTCTCTGATCTCTATGGCCAATTCCTTCAACCTCATGGCTTGGTTTTTGCTCTGACATGCATTGTCAACTGTGGGACCTTATATAGACTTGTGTGTGTCTTTCAAAATCATGTCCAATCAATTTAATTTGCCACAGATGCACTCCAATCAAGTTGTAGAAACATCATAAGGATGAACAATGAGCTCAATTTTGTGTTTATTTTACATTTTTAATACATTTCCATAAAACCTGTTTTTGCTTTTTCGTTATGGGGTATTGTGTGCAGATTGAGGATTGTTTAAAAAAAAAAAATTGTTGCCCTTTTTCTCCCCAATTTCATGGTATCCAATTGTTAGTAGCAACTATCTTGTCTCATCGCTACAACTCCCGTACGGGCTCGGGAGAGACAAAGGTTGAAAGTCATGCGTCCTCCGATACACAAGCCAACCAAGCCGCACTGCTTCTTAACACAGCACGCATCCAACCCGGAAGCCAGCCGCACCAATGTGTCGGAGGAAACATCGTGCACCTGGCAACCTTGGTTGGCGCGTACTGCGCTGGTGCCCACCACAGGAGTCGCTGGTGCGCGATGAGACAAGGATATCCCTGCCGGCCAACCCCTCCCTAAACCGGACTACTCTAGGCCAATTGTGCGTCGCCCCACGGACCTCCCGGTCGCGGCCGGTTATGACAGAGCCTGGACACAAACCCAGAATCTCTGGTGGCACAGCTGGTGCTGCAGTACAGTGCCCTTAACCACTGCGCCATCCGGGAGGCCTGGATTTTTATTTTTTTAATATCACTTTTAGAATAAGGCTTTAATTAACATAAGAAAATGTGGAAAAAGGGAAGGGGTCTGAATACTTTCCGAATGCACTGTAAATTGGCTTTTAATTGGCTTAAAGTGAAGGTCCGAATACGTTGTATCTTTGGACACACCTCCACCACACCTTCATTTATTTGTGCTCCACCTCAAACGGTTAGTGGCATGCTATTCTCATACTAAAGTTCAAGGTCAGAATAAGCATAGAGAAAAAGTGCATAAAAAGGCAATGATGTTCTATAGTGAGTAAGTTATGTGGTCTTGCCATATCTGGTCAATTAGAGCTTACTTAACCCTCTGCATAGTTTCACCCTTCTCCAGGTTTTCACCATCCTTGTAAAGCCCTAGTTATTTTGTTGCTTTGAGAACATTATTCCTGATGATTGTTATATATTTCATGAGGGTTCATCCCTCAATTTAAGGTTAACCGTGAACTGAACTCTTTTAATTTGGTGAAGCTATTCCTTTTAAAATATTTTTTTCGAAATCAACATTGAACATCTAATAGTCAAATCATAGTGTAAACGCAAGTGAGCTCGTTCTACTCTTTTTGGCCACTTTCTAGTGCAAAACTGAGTGGGTCGAGCGTAACACCTCAACAATGTTACCCATAGACAGGCTAGAAATGTTTTAATAATTACATGTTTTATTTTATTTAACATCTTGAGATGGGAAATGTGTTTTTTATTAAGTTGAATGTGCTGGTCATGACAGAATTAAAATGAGGTAACTGTTTTATTCCCCACCAAGTTACACAACCCAAAAAGGGACTCTTGTGAAACTACCCAAGTGAGATATATCAAGTGTTGTCTTTGTTGAAATCCGACCTTCTGATTTGTTTTTTTTAGCCGCCCTTATTTTCCACTGGAAATCACTAAAGATTTGGACAATATAATTTTCTCATCCGTTTGTGCTAAATGCTTTTTTTTTGTTTTTTTGTCTCTGTTGTTTATTCTCTTGCAGTGTGGCTTGTCTGGCTTTGTTATTTTATATTTTGTAATTGGCAACACATCTTTGTCCACATCCTCTGAGGCCCACTCAGACTGTGATTTCAGTTTACACCTTGACCAAACTGGCTCTGTGCATGCATCCTACACCATGCGCATGTTGATTTTGTCTATTCCCACCAGATGCATTCATGACACGCCGGTTAAAATAGCAAAACCAACTGTGAACCAACTATATTCATTTGGGGACAAGTCAAAACACAGATGAAACATTAATGGACATTTCTAGCTTGCTGTTACTAGGTAATTTGTCTTGTTAGATAATCATTGGGTTGTTTTTTTTATATTTTTTACCTGAAATGCATATGGTACTTTTTTTAGCTGGATTTTTGTAGAATTTTGACCCATTTTGTGTCATATTTTTTCTAATCTGACATTTAATCCACAGATAAAGGGGAAACCTAGATCGTTTTTAGTTAGTTCTCTTTTATTAATCTCTCATCTTTCGTATTTTTCTTATTCTGTGAATTCTATATGGCAGTTGGCAAACAACTTTAAGGTGAATTACCGCCACCAAATGGACTGGAGTGTGGACCTTGTTCATTTTTCAAATCACCCATGTGGGTTAGTATTCTCCTAAAAAACAATTAGTAGATGGGAGAGGCGGACTTTCAGCGTGTCAATCGTCTAAAATAGCACATGGCCACTCAACGTAACCGGTTTAGTTAATGGAAAATGTATTTATGTTTCACCATAGAGTAGGAGGCAGCACTCTAAACACAGACCAAACACTTCTGCTTATGTGGAGCCTAGCTCAATCGCCTCTTAGCTCTATCTGAGGAGAACGGTGGAAGAGTTTGTTTCCTCTCCCTCTGCCTTTATGGTTGTCAAGATAGTTTCTCTCTCCCACTTCTGTGTCTCTCTTTCCGGCTGCCGCTATAGAACCAGGAAGTAAAGAGAGGAAGGGGGGAGAAAAATAAATACCCAGCAGCTGAGGAAAACAAGGAAGTGAATGCAGCCAGAGCTTCAGCTGTGAAGTGAAAGTAGACCAGGGCAGTTTGCATAAGGAAGTGCTAGCTAGCTAACGTCAACACTGGCTGTGCTCTCCCCAGCAGAGAGTTTAACGAAGAGCGACAGAAATAGAACGAGACTGCAGCGCCTGCCTCACAAAAATACCAGCAGTGAGTACCCATTTGAACTGAGCTGCCCACTGGTAGGCCTCACATGGGAAAAGTGAGTGTGTGAATGAGTCAGAGAACTGGATATAGCAGAGGGGAGAAGATGGTTGTTTTTTGTTGTTGCAGCGAAGCCCGGTTTGTGCTGGTTGTTCGTGTCAGGAAGGAGAGAATACCCGAGCATTGTTCAGGAGGGAATAGGCCCCAACACAGAGAAGGAGAA
>NC_088420.1:40307513-40332513 GCF_034236695.1 Oncorhynchus nerka | reverse complement strand
GAGGTGAACTGGCCAGGCAGAGACAGCAAGGGCGGTTCGTTGCTCCAGAGCCTTTCCGTTCACCTTCACACTCCTGGGCCAGACTACACTCAATCATATGACCCACTGAAGAGATGAGTCTTCAGTAAAGACTTAAAGGTTGAGACTGAGTTTGCGTCTCTCACATGGGTAGGCAGACCATTCCATAAAAATTGAGCTCTATAGGAGAAAGCCCTGCCTCCAGCTGTTTGCTTAGAAATTCTGGGGACAATTAGGAGGCCTGCGTCTTGTGACCGTAGCGTACGTGTAGGTATGTATGGCAGGACCAAATCAGAAAGATAGGTAGGAGCAAGCCCATGTAATGCTTTGTAGGTTAGCAGAAATCAGCCCTTGCCTTGACAGGAAGCCAGTGTAGGGAGGCTAGCACTGAAGTAATATGATAAAAAAATGGTTCTAGTCAGGATTCTAGCAGCCATGTTTAGCACTAACTGAAGTTTATTTAGTGCTTTATCCGGGTAGCCGGAAAGTAGAGCTTTGCAGTAGTCTAACCTAGAAGTGACAAAAGCGTGGATTAATTTTTCTGCATCATTTTTGGACAGAAAGTTTCTGATTTTTGCAATGTTACGTAGATGGAAAAAAGCTGTCCTTGAAACAGAAAGAGTGCCTCCTACTGGCCCTCCAACACCACTTCCAGCAGCATCTGGTCTCCCATCCAGGGACTGACCAGGACCAACCGGGCCTAGCTTCAGAAGCAAGCCAGCAGTGGTTTGCAGGGTGGTATGCTGCTGGCTTGGGTTTGGGTTTGAAGGGGGGTTCATAAGGGTTTGAAGTAACTCCTCATGTCTTCCAATGATAACTCCATGGAAGGAGACAGCATTGCGGAGCTGGTCCGAGTCTGCTGGGTCAGTTATGGCCAGTTCGTACTATCACAATGACCCAGATACAGACAGGAGTCATAAAGTTTGGTTCTCAGAATATTTATTATAAACAAAGGGGCAAGCAAAGGGCAGGCAGAGGTTCATAATCCAAGTCAATCAGGGACAAATTGGCAGGTAGACTCAGGACAGGCAGAAAGGTCGGAACCTGGACGACTAGAATACAAGAACTAGAGAAATAGCTAAAGACGCTGGTAAGACCTGACAAAACAAGACGCACTGGCAACAGACAAACAGAAAATGCAGGTATAAATACACAGGGGATAATGTGGAAAATGGGAGACACCTGGTGAGGGGTGGAGATAAGCCCACGACAGGTGAAACAGACCAGGGTGTGACAGGTTTTTATAATTTTCTTTTAACATGAAATGTATAATTAAATAATGACAAAAGTATTTTTTATGGGATATTCCAAAGTCAAAAATACTGAACATTCAATTGCCAAAACATTGAAAATATTCCATTGTCTCTGTCAGATCCAGATTAGTTGGAAAAATATTTCAGTTGTGTACATTACTTAGTTTAGCTTGCGACGTTTCATTTTTTTAAAATTAGCTCTCATGCTAGAAAGAGTTGGAGACTCCTGATCTAACCTAAAGTAGCAGGTGTAAACGTGTATCCTTCTCTGTTCGAGCTGTAAAGAACAGGCACATTTGATTATGGTCATAGGAGTTCATTACCATGTTCCTACCCTGAACTAGGTTGAATATTTGCTTAATGAAAACTACAACTCCCTTCAGTCCAGCGTTCCACATAGTTCTTGACTTGATTTCTCTCGTGAACGATTTGATTTCGATTTGAACTGATGTTGGCCAATTAGTTGTTTAATAAAAATGACTATATTTAGCTGCTGGTGCTGTCACATGCACAATCAAATACACCGCTGCAGTTGACGTAGCCTACTACGTAGGCTGACAAAGCCTCGCAATCCAATCACAGTATGTGACAACAAAACTGAAACAGTCTGGCCAGGTTGATATCAAGATTTGAATTGGGTAACGTCGCACACTGTGACATGTAATTACCGTAAAAGACTGAATTCCACATAGGTGTGGGAAGGCCTTTAGACAGATAAAAAAAAATCTTTTTTTTTTTTTTTTTTTTTTAAATCACAGATTTATCTTGTTTATATTCTTCGGAAGTATGGCATTCATTTTCATATTCATGAAAAAATGCCTGCTAATGTTAGCAGTTGCACTTATGCACAAAACATCAGCCCAGGGCTCAATACGATCCAAATCAAATCAAACCAAAGTTTATTTGTCACGTGCGCCGAATACAACAAATACAACCGTACAGTGTATTGCTTACTTACAGGCTCTAACCAATAGTGCAAAAAAAGGTATTAGGTGAACAAAAGGTAAGTAAAGAAATAAAACAACAGTAAAAAGACAGGCTATATACAGTAGCGAGGCTATAAAAGTAGCGAGGCTACATACAGACACCGGTTAGTCAGGCTGATTGAGGTAGTATGTACATGAATGTATAGTTAAAGTGACTATGCATATATGATAAACAGAGATTAGCAGCAGCGTAAAAAGAGGGGTTGGGGGGGGATTGGGGAGGCACACAATACAAATAGTCCTGGGAGCCATTTGATTACCTGTACAGGAGTCTTATGGCTTGGGGGTAAAAAGTTTTGAGAAGCCTTTTGTCCGAGACTTGGCACTCTGGTACCGCTTGCCATGCGGTAGCAGAGAGAACAGTCTATGACTGGGGTGGCTGGGGTCTTTGACAATTTTTAGGGCCTTCCTCTGACACCGCCTGGTGTAGAGGTTCTGGATGGCAGGCAGCTTAGCCCCAGTGATATACTGGGCCGTACGCACTACCCTCTGTAGTGCCTTGGAGTCAGAGGCCGAGCAATTGCACTACCAGGCAGTGATGCAACCATGCTCTCGATGTTGCAGCTGTAGAACTTTACAAGGATCTCAGGACCCATGCCAAATCTTTTAGTTTCCAGAGGGGGAATAGGCTTTGTCGTACTGTTGAGTTAGATGATATGATTGACTGTTGACTGTTCAGTTGGCATTAGTCTATGATTATTGTGTTGATTGACTTTGGATAGGATTGGCAAGCCTGTTGGTAACGTAATATGTATGTTTTTCTGCATGGAGACAGAGAAATTGCAAATAATAACAACCAAACATGACAGTACATGAATGCCTAATTAGGTTCATTTGCATTTTCTTTAAGTTCAGGGAAGATGCAAACAAAGGCAACTTACAGTTGAAGTCGGAAGTTTACATGCACTATGGTTGGAGTCATTAAAACTAGTTTTTCAACCACTCCACAAATGTCTTGTTAACAAACTATAGTTTTGGCAAGTCAGTTAGGACATCTACTTTGTGCATGACACAAGTAATATTTCCAACAATTGTTCACAGACAGATTATTTCACTTATAATTCACTGTATTTCAATTCCAGTGGGTCAGAAGTTTACATACACTAAGATGACTGTGCCTTTAAACAGCTTGGAAAATTCTAGAAAAATATGTATTGGCTTTAGAAGCTTCTGATAGGCCAATTGACATTTGAGTCAATTGGAGGTCTACCTGTGAATGTATTTCAAGGCCTACCTTCCAACAAAGTGTCTCTTTGCTTGGCATCTTGGGAAAATCAAAAGAAATCAGCCAAGACCTCAGAAAATAAATGGTAGACCTCCACAAGTCTGGTTCATCCTTGGGAGCAATTTCCAAATGCCTGAAGGTACCACGTTCATCTGTACATACAATAGTACACAAGTATAAACACCATGGGACCACGCAGCCGTGTGACCACGCAACCTGAAAAGCCGATCAGCAAGAAAGCCACTGCTCCAAAACTGCCATAAAAACAGCCAGACTACGGTTTTCAACTGCAAATGGGGACAAAGAAAATACTTTTGTACATCTGTTCTGATGAAATAAAAATAGAACTGTTTGGCCATAATGACCTCCACCGTTTGGAGGAAAAAGGGGATGCTTGCAAGCCGAAGAACACCATCACAACCATGAAGCACAGGGGTGGAAGCATCATGTTGTGCGGATGCTTTGCTGCAGGAGGGCCTGGTGCACTTCACAAAATAGATGGCATCATGAGGCAGGACAATTATGTGGATATAGTGAAGCAACATCTCAAGACATCAGACAGGAAGTTAAAGCTTGGTCGCAAATGGGTCTTCCAAATGGGTCTTCAATACATGAGTTATTGTAGTCTTTGACCATTTTTTGGGCCTTCCTCTGACACCTCCTAGTATATAGGTCCTGGATGGCAGGAAGCTTGGCCCCAGTGATGTATTGGGCTGTTCGCACTACCCTCTTCCTTACGGTCGGATGCCGAGTAGGTGGATGGATTATCTTGTCAAAGGAGAAATGCTCATTAAACCTCTACAGGATCGGTGTCCAGACTTCGGGACAGCTGATTTAACGTAAGCTAATGTGATTAGCATGAGGTTGTAAGAAACAAAAAATATTCCCAGGACATATGGCCAGAAATCTTAAAATCTCGTTAATCTAACCTCACTTTCCAATTTACAGTAGCTATTACAGTGAAATAATACCACACTATTGTTTGAGGAGAGTGCACAATTATGAACTTGAAAATGTATGAATAAACCAATTAGGCACATTTGGGCAGTCTTGATACAACATTTTGAATAGATATGCAATAGTTCATTGGATCAGTCTAAAACTTTTCCTGTACACTGCTGCCATCTAGTGGCCAACGTCTAAATTGTGCCTGTGCTCGAATAATTAAATATGGCCTTTCTCTTGCATTTCAAAGATGATGGTACAAAAAAATACAAACAAAATACATGTATTTTTCTTTGTGTCATCTTTTACCAGATCTATTGTGTTATATTCTCCTACATTAATTTCACATTTCCACAAACTTCAAAGTGTTTCCTTTCAAATGGTATCAAGAACATGCATGTCCTTGCTTCAGGTCCTGAGCTACAGGCAGTTAGATGTGGGTATGTCATTTTAGGCGAAAATTGGGGGAAAAAAGGGGCGGGAAGAGCAGGAATGTAAACAAATTTGTGCACAACCTTCGAGAGAAATAAGCTTTTTGTGTTTATGGAACATTTCTGGGATCTTTTATTTCAGCTCATGAAACATGGGATCAACACTTTGCACGTTGTGTTTATATTTGTATTCATTCTACATTCAGTGTATCAGAACACTTCCATTGGTTTTACATTCAAACACCCTCCAAACACCAGATATCAGCTTAAGTGCGCTATACTTTTCACAGTTTTACTACACATTGATGGTGTTTTGAGTCTCCCTCTTTTAATAGTGTATGATATTCAAAAGGTTAACCTAGGATCCCCAGTGACCATAAAATACATGCACGTTGGTTCAGCCCACTATCTAGAGCACCTCACATATACCCTCTACTAACTACACTATAGAAGTGTTCCCATTATGAATGATCCAAATACAGGGGTAGGAGAGGGGAGGGGATTATGTCAGAGGAGGAGACTGTCCTCACAGCATTGGTAGATGTCAGACTGCAGTCACCTTGTGCACGTTGGTTCAGCCCACTTGTTACACCGGTTAGAGGAGGGGACAAGGCCCAGGGGTAGGGTGAATGGCCACAGCAGAGTTTTGATTCAAGTGCTGTTCTGAAGATCTCTATCTCTGTCTCATCCCTCATATTTCTTCTCTCTTCCCTTCTTCTCTCACCCTGCACTCTTTTTATCTCTCCCTCTTGCCCACGTCATCCCTCAGTGCCCATCCTTACAGCGCCTGCAGACCGTGTGTGTAATCACAGAGTTAGTCAGAGAACAGTTAACCGTCACTGTACTGTGTGTGTGTCTAATATAAACACAATTGGAGACGTTCGTCTGTCGGCAGTCATACCTCCCAGAAACTGGCACAGGAGCTATCAGTGATCTACTGTACTCTCTCACACACACACACACAAACACAAACACACAAACACACACACACACACACACACACACACACAGGTCTTTGAGGTGTACTTTTGAACCCTCTCTGTCAGTCACGGTGCTTTAGCACATATCAGCCATGATGTCTTGTAATTGATGTCATTACCAGCCCACAGCTATTCTCACACAGCACACAAGCATGATAGAATTGGACTGAACAACAGCAGACAAACATGATAGAATGGGACTGAATGACAGCACACAAATATGATAGAATGAGACTGAACGACAGCACACAAATATGATAGAATGAGACTGAACGACAGCAGACAAACATGATAGAATGGGACTGAACAACAGCACACAAACATGATAGAATGGGACTGAACAACAGCACACACACGTGATAGAATGGGACTGAACAACAGCACACACACGTGATAGAATGGGACTGAACAACAGCACACACACGTGATAGAATGGGACTGAACAACAGCACACACACATGATAGAATGGGACTGAACAACAGCACACACACATGATAGAATGGGACTGAAAAACAGCACACAATGAAACCACATCTGATAGGGCACAATCTGTCTTCTTCATCGACAGATCTCTTGCCCTGTCCCCCTCTGCCTCTTTCTCTATCTATTCCTCCCTTTCTCCCTTCACCTCTTCCTTCTTCAATCTCTCTCTCTCCCTGTCTTTTCCTTTCTCACTCTTTCTTTGCATACTCACACAGATAACCAGAGGAGTCTTTGCTTGCTATGACTGTCAGCACCTATCAGATGAATCCACCCTTATGGAAAAACCACATGGATTTCACAAGTTTTAATGTGAAGTTAATGTGATAACAAGTGACAACATGTGACAACATAAAACTACCCATGTGACAGCATGTGAGCCCCTGTGAGAACATAAAACTACACATGTGACAGCATGTGAGCCCCTGTGAGAACATGATCTAATGTGACATTTATGTGAAATAAACGTGACAACATTGGGATGCACAATTTCAACATGTGATGCGATTACAACACATTTGAACACGTGAAAATCCAGGTGTCCAATAATATTTAGAAGAAAAAATTCTTTTGAAATGCATCATTTACATTATTTCAATTTCAACAGTCATGGTCCCCTGCAGATTTGGTCTATTTCCCGGTTTGTTCCAGGGACGGCCCCAAGGACATTTTTAGAATGCTGTGTCATTGTCCCCTGGAGGTTTTTGTCTAGTTGCAGTGAAAATACGGTAAATCTACAACTAGTTACTGTATTTTTACAGCTAAATTCAGGTGTTAATGAACTGTATGCTGATTACTTGGGAGTCAACCTCACAATCTCTTGGCTGCTAGCTACCTAAAGTTCATGCTGCACCACCAGATCTGTAGACATAATGGAGATTGGCAAGAATACATTTTTGCACTCTGCCTAAAGTTGCAGCAAACATTAAGTAAATATTTATAGCTTGAAGGTGTTATTTCTATAAAATGATAATAAGCAGCTGTATTCTGATTTCACTACTGCAAAACCTTGTATTGTGACTCAGCCTTGAATTGGACTTGAACATGACCTCTTGGTCGTTAACAATCTGAAATGTCTTGTTAGAGTCCAGCTACACCACCAGATCTGTGAGCGTGAAAAAGATATGGCCATCGACCTTTTGGCAAGAATGCTAGTAAAACTAGCAATGGTCAATTACACCTAACATAGAGTATACATGAATTATTTGAGGATTTGAATGTGCAACCTCTTGGTTGGGAGTGCATTGATGTTTCTGCAGTGCTACAAGGTTCATACTAATTGCTTGGATCTGTAAATGATCGTACTCTCCAAAAATAAGGGTCTGGTTAGGGTACACTGCAGTGTTGTTACCTGGGGTACAAAAAGGTCAAAGGTACACTTCAAAGGTACACATATGAACTCACGTGGTACAGTTTGGTACCTTGTGGGTATAATGGGACATTTCTCTACCCAATGCTTTGAATATAAGGTACTTTATCAGAAGTGTTTTGCGAAACGCGATATCCCACTGACTTCGCCGTCGCTCCGTTGCTTTGTTTGATTCCAAGCTGCTTTAACACACAACGTCTACTTGGCACCGTACTTACAAATATAGTTAGGATTAAAATGCAAACCTGGTGTTCTGATTATAGGCTACTAAAGCCAACAAGTTGGTTTTTTTAAACAGTGTTTTATGAAACAATACAGAAAAACCTATATTGGATATTCTGCTATTATTGCTGACCAGCAGATGTCACTAATGTGCATTGTGAACAGATAATGAAGCTCTTGAGTAATTGACCATTTTTTGCACAATTTGTGAAAGTTCCCGAAGCCTTCAGAAAGCCTCAGTCTCCCATCACTAACAATCATCACTGCCTTTTGATAGGTGGGGGCAATGTACTGGTGGGGCTCATTAGTATATTTGGATGCGTGAGCAAATATATATTGTATGTGTATTTGTGCCAACCGTCAGCAGAAGTTTTGTAGCAGTTTAAATGTTTGATTGTTATGCCGATGCAAGTAGAGCACTTCTTTAAACGCTGTTTGTCCTGCAAAAGTTGCAAGAGAAGGTGTCAGTAATGAGCTGCACTGTGAAGCGGTTATTGTGCTTAAACAGTAATGTAGCACTTTTCTGCAGTTAAATTACCAAATGACCCTGTAGTGTCCTCAAGGGTGGAAGGTTATTAATATGAATATACTGTTCTTTTTTTACGCCGAAAATCAAGTGTTTCTATGTCAAACGGTTTTGTTATATTTCAGTTTTCTCAAAAGTTTGGATACACCAACTCACTCAAGGGTTCTTCTTTATGTTTACTATTTTCTACATTATAGAATAATAGTGAAGACATCAAAACTATGAAATAACACATATGGAGTCATGTAGTAACCAAAAAAGTGTTAAACAAATCAAAATATGTTTCTTAAAATAGCCACCCTTTGCCTTGATGACAGCTTTGCACACTCTGGCCATTCTCTCAACCAGCTTCATGAGGTAGTAATCTGGAATGCATTTCAATTAACAGGTGTGCCTTGTTAAAAGTTAATTTGTGGAATTTCCTTCCTTCTTAATGCGTTTGAGCCAATCAGTTGTGTTGCGACAAGGTAGCGGTTGTGTACAGAAGAAAGCCCTATTTGGTAAAACACTTCAATGAGTAGATGTGTCCAAAATGTTGACTGGTACTGTAAGTATTCAGACCCTTTACTCAGTACTTTGTTGAAGCATGTTTGGCAGCAATTACAGCCTTGAGCCTTCTTGGGTATGACGCTACAAGCTTGGCACACCTGTATCTGGGGAGTTTCTCCCATTCTTCTCTGCAGATCCTCTCAAGCTCTGTCAGGTTGGATGGAGAGCGTCGCTGCACGGCTATATTAAGGTCTCTCCAGAGATGTTCGATCGGGTTCAAGTCCGGGCTCTGGCTGGGCCAATCAAGTTATAGAAACATATCAAGGATGATCAATGGAAACAGGATGCACCTGAGCTCAATTTCGAGTCTCATAGCAAAGGGTTTGAATACTTATGTAAAAAAAGGTATTTCTGTTTTCTATTTTTCATATATTTGCAAAAATGTCTACAAAACTGTTTTCACTTTGTCATTATGGGGTATTGTGTGTTGATTGATAAGGATAATTTTGTACTTAATCAATTTTAGAATAAGGCTGTAACGTTACAAAATGTGGAAAAAGTCAAGGTGTCTGAATACTTTCCGAATGCACTGTATTTGTGTATTTCTTTCATAAGGGCAAGTGGAGAAAGAGAGAGAGGGAGAGGGAGGGAGCGAGGGGTGCATACCTGGTCCTCTAGCCCTCAGGTGAGCTGTCAATCACCGCATATTACAGTCCTGAGACTTCACAGAGAAACAGCAACCTCCCCCCCAGATTAACCATGTTCATGTGCTTCATTGCACTAAGCCCTATTAGTCATAAACACTGAGTAGTTTAAACAGTAGTAGCAACACGCGGGCCCCGCCCACCTGAGGATCTGTCTTTTTCAGCCATCTATTTCCTGTGTTTGAGGGTTACAAAA
Source organism: Oncorhynchus nerka (assembly GCF_034236695.1). Lineage (NCBI taxonomy): Eukaryota > Metazoa > Chordata > Actinopteri > Salmoniformes > Salmonidae > Oncorhynchus > Oncorhynchus nerka. The sequence goes on along the minus strand of NC_088420.1, from coordinate 40,322,688 downwards.
TCCACTTGTCAATTAAATCTTGTTGGATTTATTGCTTCAATTTTACTCCTGTGACTTTTTCATACTGTACTCTTGCTTGTCGCTTTTCCCTGTTAACGTTTCGATCGCAGAAATGTTTGTAATGATTACCTGTCAAACAGAGCCTGGTAATGGAGGAAATGGCCTAGTGGAATACATTGTCTTTCCATTTCATCTATAAGAACACTAAAACTCCATCGGGCATTTAACGCATCGTCTCAAAACCTAGAACCACATCCCAAGAAAGAGAAGAAAGATACCTTTATTTTGATAAGTGGCATGTATTCATGGATCCCAAGGAAAGCCAGGCTTCCCCATATATATGACCAATAAAAATATATAAATAATGTATCTTTCGTCTCTCAGTTTTAATAATTTTCTATGAATTTACAAGTGGCTGGATCTCAGCGGTGAAATCATCCAAGCGAGGGAAACAGCGCCCCTCTGTCTCAGTATGTATAGTCAATGTACCTGATGCTATCTGGAACAAAAGAGTGTGACATGTTTCCGCTGTAGCATTTGAGTGATTGATGCCAGCAAGCATTTGGCCTCCCTTGAGCTCAACTGTGGGTTGTCCTGGTGCAGAAAAACGCCCTCCAAGGGAGGCCAGTTTGGATATGGCTTCATTCCAATGAAATCACATCCTAAGCAAAACATCATCATTGTCAGACAAACATGTTTGTTTCTGGTCTACTTGTGTTGATGTCCTGCAGTAGCAAGCTAGCTTGCTAAATAAGCCCTTTCCTAAGCCATGGATGGAGATTAGTTCTCTGTACAGGCCAATGATTACGACGGCGATTCTGAACTAACCATGAATTCATATATTGTGCCACTGGCCTGAGACGATTGAAGTTCAATATGTAGCCTAGATGCATCCTAGTAGGCTCACTTTAACTAGCTAGCTAACTTAGCTGGTTCATGCAAGGAAGTTAGGCTAGCAAGCATTTGCTCTTTTAATATTTCTCCAGTAGGTTTCCTGAAGGAGAAAGCCTCCCCTTCTATGTCAAAGGTAATGAAACAAATATACTACAGTAATGTCAGTAACACTAGGGTAAATACTACATAATGGTCTACACAGTCTGCAAATACACTATGGTAAATACTATAGTATATACTAAAGTTATACATAGTTAACAATTGTAAATACTGCAGTGTACTACAGTAAATAATATAGTAAATACTACAGTAAAGAATACTACAGTAAAGTAAGTATTTATACCATAACATACTATTGTATTTGTTCTATGTGAGGTAGTCTGTCTCTGGGAACACAGGCAGTGAGTTAGTACCATCTCACTGCAGCAGGAGGAATGTAGCGAAGACAAACAGGACCAGGGCCTGGCTGGGGGTCACGGACGCTCCCCTCCTTCCCTCCTCCTTCCCTCCTCACACCCACAGGCGGGGTAATAAATACAGGGCAGAAGCTTCTCCTGACAGCACTAATCCTGAGAGAAGAGGAGGGAGGGGGGAGAAGAGAGAGACAATAATACTCAGTTGGATAAAACACATACAGATCAGTGACCAGGCTTCTGCCTTACAGTGAGAGGAATTAAGTCATAACGTCTTCAGAGTAATGACCTTTCATCATGCAATCATCAAACACAGGAAAAGAGCAGTGATATAGAGTTTGATATATTAGTATTTCTCCAGTGTCATGCTGCTGATGAGACAGGCGATGACACAGGCCGCTAGAATGGATCTGTAAATCACTGACGCGTGGTTGTGTTTTATTGGGCACAGAGGAGAGAAGAGCAGGTTGGAGGATGTTCCTTTCTCCCATACTGTATTCACTGTACACTAGCATCTCCCCAAGACAACCCATACTTTAGAGTGTAGAGCACTCAGCACTGTGCATAGAACACAATACAAAGTTGGAAGAGTTCACTCTTGCATTGTGTTTGTATTTCTGACATCCCTGTTTCCAACTTCATAGTGTTAGTTAGTTAGTTTTAGTTTCTCATAGTGTTAGTTAGTTAGTTGTAGTTTCTCATAGTGTTAGTTAGTTAGTTTTAGTTTCTCATAGTGTTAGTTAGTTAGTTTTAGTTTCTCATAGTGTTCCTCTCCAAGTACTGATAGCAAACTAAAAGCAGCCCTTGTTTGTCCGATAATACGATGTGCTGTCAATCCCAAGTAGACAGATCCAGACCAAATAGGATCAGTTCACAGTTTCAGGTAACTATGCATTCAAAATAAATAAGTAGATGGTTTTTCAATCGCTTTGGTACAATTATTACAAGTATGTGGTACATTTTCACAACTCTTAGTACAAATCTCAAACCAGATCATCAAAAAGCCAGTTGTTGAAAAACAAAATCATATAGTCACTTTTTCACCAAACTTAATCAGTGCTTCATCTAGAAAAGCATGTTTCACATTGCAATACATGGTCATCTAAAGTCATTGCCGTTCACAATGCAATGCTCACGTTACTTTTGATATCATTCTCTTCTCATTTGTTAAAATGCATTTCGCTATTACCTCATCTGACTGCTTTCAGTTGATAATCACTAAACCGTTATAAACCTAGAGATTTTTAACAGGTTTGTCTAGTACAGATTTTGAGAACATCATAATGTATGTCTGTAAAGAAGAAAAAGATAAAGTATGATATATACTGTATTATAAATTGGGTGGTTTGAGCCCTGAATTCTGATTGGCTGAAAGCCATGGTATAGCAAACCGTATACCACGGGTATTACAAAACGTTTCGTTTTTCTGCTCTAATTATGTTGGTAACCCGTTTATAATAGCACTCCTCTGTGGTTTGTGATATATGGCCAATATACCACATCTAAGGGCTGTGTCCAGGCACTCCGTGTTGCATCGTGCTGAGAACAGCCCTTAGCCGTGGTATATTGGCCATATTCTATACCCCCCCTGGCCTTATTGCTTAAATGTACTATTATGATTATAACTATTAGGACTTTACTTCACAGTAAGTTTAAAAATATATGTATGTAACAAATGCAAATACAGTAAACATGTACCCAAAAGGAAATTGCTGGGGTGGTTTACTACTGCTTTACTAAAACCGCATTGGCCAATACAGTACTGTAGTACCGTAATATATACCATTTATGTAGCAGACAACAGGTTTTTCCCCAGTTGCATAAACAATGAGGACATTTACTGCGATGTCTATGAGAACCTAAATGTTCAAAACCGGCTTGATGCAAACTAGTGCCGGCTAAACATTGTTTCTTTCGTTAATTTAATTAGTTTAATTTAATTACAGTACACCTGTAATTAGATGAAGTATGAGGAACATTTTCACAACTCTTAGTACAAAACTCCAAACTGGTCACACTTGTTACACAGCTAGTCTTTCATTCAAAACCTGTCATTGTGCATTCATTTGGATTGTAAACATCTCTCACCACACAACCATTGATTCAAAATATACGTTTACTGTGAAATGTAATGGGAACATTGGTTTAGTCACCAAAACACAACATAATATATTTTCAATTTAGTAATTTTAACAACCAGTTAATCCAATATCAAACAACGCAAGATTTGTGTTTCAAATGGCCCCTGGATGTGCTGAAAGTAACATGCTACAGTACTGTAAATGACTGTTTTCACATTAGGCAATACACTTACATTACCCAACAAAATCTAGAATTTCATTAATATCCCATGTGTAGTCAAAGTCAAATTAATAAATATATATATATATATATATACTTCTCAGATATAATTGCAACATAGGTGTATTGTCTGTAATCAAATGTAAGAAATTAAATGAAACAAATGAAATGAATGAAAATAAAACATAATGTTTAGCATTAGTCCATAAATTCTCAGCCACATCACAGTGAATGTCCTCATTGTTCATGCACATCGGGATTTTTTTTTGTTGGTATGGCGAGTCGAAGCTTGACGTTGTTGTGCATTGATGTCGTCGCATGCCTCATCCATGGCCAAAAGGAGGGCGGCACGCTCATGGGGATCATACACCTTCCACCTCCATGCTGAAAAGAAATCCTCAATAGGTTTGAGGAAAGGAGAGTATGGGGGCAGGTAAAGGGGAACGAATCGGGGATGGGCCCAAAACCATGCCTGAACCACCTCTGCAAGGTGGAACGTGACATTGTCCCACACAATGACACATTGACACATACATTTGGAGAGAATTGACTTCTTTCACATGTTGCATTGTTACCCGTATCAATGTACACACTATACCACATAATGACGAAGAAAAAACAGGCTTAGAATTTTTTGCACATTTATAAAATAAAAAAACTGAAATATCACATTTACATTTAAGTATTCAGACCTTTTAATCAGTACTTTGTTGAAGCACCTTTGGCAGCGATTACAGCCTTGCGCTTTCTTGGGTATGATGCTACAAGCTTGGAACACGTGTATTTGGGGAGTTTCTCCAATTATTCTCTGCAGATCCTCTCAAGCACGGCCAGGTTGGATGGGGAGCGTCGCCTCACAGCTATTTTCAGGTCTCTCCAGAAATGTTTGATCGTGTTCAAGTCTGGGCTCTGGCTGGGCTACTCAAGGATATTCAGAGACTTGTCCCGAAGCCATTCCTGCATTGTCTTGAAGGTGAACCTTCACCACAGTCTGAGGTCCTGAGTGCTCTGGAGCAGGTTTTCATCAAGGATCTCTCTGTACTTTTCTCCGTTCATCTTTCCCTCGATCCTGACTAGTCTCCCAGTCCCTGCTGCAGAAAAACATCTCCACAGCATGATGCTGCCACCACCATGCTTTACAGTAGTCATTTACCTTTGCCTGAGGAGTGGCTTCTGTCTGGACACTCTACCATAAAGGCCTGATTGGTGTAGTGCTGCAGAGATGTTTGGTTCTCCCATCTTTACAGAGGAACTCTGGAGCTCTGTCAGAGTGACCATCGGGTTCTTGGTCACCTCCCTGACCAAGGCCCTTCTCCCCGATTGCTTAGTTTGGCCGGGCTCTGACATGCACTCTCGACTGTGAAACCTTATATAGACAGGTGTGTGCCTTTCCAAATCATATCCAATCAATTTAATTTATCACTCAAGTTGTAGAAACATCTCAAGGTTGATCAACGGAAACAGGATACACCTGAGCTCAATTTAGAGTCTCATAGCAAAGGGTTTGAATACTTATGTATAAATTGTATTTGACCTTTATTTAACCTGGCAAGTCAATTAGGAACAAATTCTTATTTTCAATGACGGCCTAGGAACAGTGGCTTAACTGCATTGTTCAAGGGCAGAATGACAGATTTTTACCTTGTCAGCTCAGCGATTCGATCTTACAACCTTTCGCTTACTAGTCCAACGCTCTAACCACAAGGCTATGTATGTCTGTTTTCATATTTTTTATACATTTGCAAAATTACAAAAAAATGTTTTCACTTCGTCATTATGGGTTATTGTGTGTAGATTGATGAGGATTTTAATTTATTTAATCAATTTTGCTATTAGGCCGTAACGTAACAAAATGTGGAAAAAGTGAAGGGGTCTGAATACTTTCCGAATACGCTGTAAGTGACCTCTTCACCTTGACAAGCCTGCTCAATTTCATTGAGAAACACAATGAGGTATGCAGCATTGTAGGATCCAAGTAATGGTCTACGTCCTACCATTCCATCTTCAGAGATAGCTGTCCAGGCACTTGAACAGTCACCCATTGGCCAATGATGTTCAGCCCACGGCACCGGGTTTTGGGCAGGTTGAAGCCCGATTCATCAACAAAGACATTTTTGTGAAGGTTCACAGCAACATCAAGCACCTTCACCCTCTAGATATATATATTTTGATTTATTCTTTTTACGGTGTTGATCCAATATCATACTGTGAAGTAGCATGTTGTTTCTCTCAAAAGGCACCAGGTACACGTGTTTCATAGGTAACGGGTGCCTCTTCAAAAGACGGGCGATTGTTGGTAGGATGATGGATGCCACACTGGCAAAGGTGTCATTGTTCTCCTCAATGGCCTGCTTTATTTTGGGCAGCTGTATGTCGTTCCTGGCCCTCACCATTTCCACCACTGTCCAGTCCTGCTGGTCGGTCAGCACACGGCCACCACCATGTGTTCTTCTGCCAATTCTGAGGGTAGAATAGAGTATACTGTCAATAGATCACACTGTAAGAATACTGTAAGATATTTTGTAAATATGCATGCATTACAATATGTAATTTACTGTAAATGTAATGATAATGCATAATGTATATCCTGCAGACTTACCGGTTTTCTTGCCGAAATGTTCTCATGATCGAATTGACAGTAGATCTTTTCAGATTGGTGTGAACTAATCTGGCAGTTTCTGCCATGGTAAGGCGTCTGTTTACCACATGGTCAACGACGATGGCCCATTATTCATTAGACACAACAGTTCCCTGCTGTCTGCCTCCCTCTCTCTGATGTCCACCTCTTTGACGGGGCCCATACCCACCTCTTTCTTCTTTGACGGAGGCCCGTGCCCACCTCTTTGACCTCTTTGATGGGGCCCATGCCCACCTCTTTGACCTCTCTGATGGGCCCTTTGTTCTTGAGCTCTTTGATTTCTTCCTCTCTCTTGCTGTCTATCCTGCTCCATGTTGGAAAAAAATTGCAAGCATCTCACACCCTCCCTTTTTATATGGTGACCAATTGTGGTTACCACTATGTGAAATCAATTAGAAATAATGAGCAGTCATTATGAATGGTTATCGTGTATCATACATGTAATTTAGAGGTTTATACTTTACAAACGCACATTTTATTACTATCGTTCTCAAAATCCATATATAGTAGACAAACCAGAGTTACAATCTATATGTTTACCAAACGGTTAAGTAACCATTAAGTGCAGTTGGATTACTGTAAGTGATGGTCAAATGTATTTAAACAAATGAGAAGAGAATCATGTGAAAAGTATTGTGAGCATTGCATTGTGAAAGGCAATTACTTTATTTGAAATGTATTTCTAGATGAAACACATTAGATTTGGTGAAAAAGTTACTGTGTGAAAAACGACCTTTTTGATGATCTGTTTTGAGTTTTGTACTAAGAATTGGGACATTTTACCACATACTTCTGAAAATAGTACCAAAGCGATAAAAACAAATGTTTTTTTGCATCAATGCTTGTGAAAGATGTTAATGATCACACCTTTGATCACACATGGGAGAGTAATTACGTCAATTTGATGTTCAGTCAATTTTAATGGGTGGTGCAAATGTACTGCCTAATGTCAAGAGAGTGTAATGTCCTGTAATTGACAATACTGCAGCCATTTCACATTCAAAGAACAATTTTGAAACATTGCATTGTTTGCTATTGGATTAACTGGTTGTTAAAAATAACTACACTGAAAAGACATCATTATGTTGTGTTTGAATTATTAAACCAATGTACTCATTATATTTCACAGTAAACTTATATTTAGGATCAATGGTTGTGTGTTGAAAGATGTCTGCAAATAAAGTCAATGCACAATGAAAGGTTTTGAATGTAACACGGAACCCAAACCGCCTGCGCACATGCGCCATCGTGCATAAATGTATTTTGTCCCCCTACACCAAACGCGATCACGACACGCAGGTTAAAATATCAAAACAAACTCTGAACCAATTACAGTAATTTGGGGACAGGTCAAAAAGCATTAAATATTTAGCTAGTTAGCTTGCACTTGCTAGCTAATTTGTCCTATTTAGCTAGCTTGTTGATGCTAGCTAATTTGTCCTGGGATATAAACATTGAGTTGTTATTCTACCTGAAATGCAGAAGCTCCTCTACTCCGCCAATTAATCCACAAATAAAACGGCCAATTGAATCGTTTCTAGTCATCTCTCCTCCTTCCAGGCTTTTTCATCGTTGAACTTATATGGTGATTGGCATCTAAACTTTCATAGTATTACCATGACGACCGGCAAAACAGTTTGTCTTTCAGTCACCCACGTGGGTATAACCAATGAGGAGATGGCACGTGGGTACCTGCTTCTATAAACCAATGAGGAGATGGGAGAGGCAGCACTTTCAGCGTGATCTGCGTCAGAAATAGAAAGGAGTTCTATTTTAGCCCTTGGCATCGCAGACGCTCGTTGGTGGCGCGAGCAGTGTGGGTGCAATAATTGAATAACATGGATTTCTAGATTTATTTTGCGACACTCGCGCACGCGACTTGTCCGGTCTGGTCAGCATGTAAGACTGGCTGCATTACAAGTGTTACCAGTTGGGAGTTTGTAGAGGGAGTTTTGAAAATTCTCCACACCAAGTAGTGCCAAAGCGATAAAAAACGGTAAATCATAAGTGATTTCCATAAGAGTATGTATTATTAATACCTGCTGGCAGCTATGAGTGTACATGTGTGTGCATGTCTGTGTTTGTGTGTACATGCTTGGGTGTGTGAGTCCATATGTGTCTGTGTGTGAGCATGCATACATTGGTGTGTGTGTGTGTGTGTGTGTGTGTGTGTGTGTGTGTGTGTGTGTGTGTGTGTGTGTGTGTGTGTGTGTGTGTGTGTGTGTGTGTGTGTGTGTGTGCGTGCCTTCGTGCGTGCGTGCGTGCGTGCGTGCGTGCGTGTGTGTGTGTGCGTGCGTGCGTGTCTGTGTGCATTGGTGCGTGCGCGTGTGTTTATGTGTGTGTATGCATGTGTGCGCTTCTCTGGGATTCCTCTCTGGCAGAGTTCATGCAGCAATGATCAGTCACATAAGAAAAGGAGGAGCTCACACACACCTCACATTAAGAAAGTTACAGCCTCCAAGAACTCATATTGTTACCAAACTACCATGGCCTGGTTGGTACGTGTGGGGAGAGAGAGAGATGGGAGAAAGACAGAGAACGTGTGAGAGAGAAGGGGCAAAAGATGGGGAGGAAGGGAGAGAGAGGGAGGCAGAGAAGGGAGATATTAAGGAAATAGAAAGTGAACGAAAGAGACAGAAGAGACAGAAAGAGACTAAAGAGTTTTAGTAGACTGTGTGTATGTGCGTGTACCCAGAAGTAGTGGGGATAGCTAGCAGGTCTCTCTTGTGCTTGACAGAGTTGTCAGAATGCATCACCCTGCTCCCTTCTGTTTTAGGAATGGAGGGCATGCATTCCTCCGTCAGAGAGTGAAGGGGAGAGACCTTGGAGGTGTCTTCCACAGATGGACTGAAAATATAGATAGACGGATGGATGGACGAATGGATGGACGGCCAGACGATAGCAGCCATGTCACCCCAGGTCACCCCTGATATAAGTCAGTATTCGACATCCATCCATGTCTGGGGACATCGGGAGATGACGTGGAAACCGTCCACTATGGGCAACAGTGATCGCTGTTACCTTCAAGTAGCATCTGCCTCTGATTACAAAGTTTGTTAGTTCAAATCCAGCAATAGAAAGTCATTTTTGAGATTTTTGTTTTAAGCCTATCGTAAACCTTAACCCTTACCGTAACCATTTGGAGTTCATGCCTAAACTTAACCTTAAACACTTTGATATTTGACATTCGCAACCACTTCAAAATGTCACGTTTGAGAAACATAGATGAATGTCTAATTCCGAAGTGAGACTGTGAGAGTCAGAACAGTCTGCTCGGTGATCATTACACTTTGAATTCAGGACACAAAGTTCATTGACACATTTTTTGTAGTATTACTTTAGTGCCTTGTTGCAAACAGGATGCATGTTTTGGTATATTTTTATTCTGTACAGGCTTCCTTCTTTTCACTCTGTCAATATGGTTAGTATTGTGGAGTAAATACTCCGTTTGCATCTATCACAACCATTAAACTCTGTTAAAGTCACCCGTGGCCTCCTGGTGAAATCTCTGAGTCGATTGCTTCTTCTCTGGCAACTGAGTTAGGAAGGACGCCTATATCTTTGCATTGACTGGCTGTATTAATACACTATCCAAAGTGTACTGAATAATTTCACCATGCTGAAAGGGATATTCAATGTCTGCTTTTTTAAATGTTCCACCCAGCTACGAATAGGTGAAAAACACAACTCTACATTATGGGGTATTGTGTGTAGGCTAGTGAACAAAAAATCTCAATTGAATTCATTTGAAATTCCAGCTGTAACACATCAAAATGTGGAATAAGTCAAGGGGTGTGAATACTTTCTGAAGGCACTGTACATTACTACAAAGCTGCAAATGTACAGTATTTAGCACACAAAAAGATGACGATGACTTCCCTATGAGAACATGTCCATGTCTTTACCAGGACTTTCTAAAGCTAATCCTGTCTGTGATGTGTTGTGGAGTCTGTCCTGAGGCTAGGAGAAATCATGTGCAGCACCGTGCCAGATTTGGGATGTATACTCATCCACCACTGCCCTGGGCCAAGTCACAGCACTACACAGACACACACGCACCATCAGTACAACGAATTTCAACCCCAAGATAATTATTCCCCTAAGTTATATACACTCATACATGTACACTTGTTCTCTCACCCCACCCATATCCAAGCCACCCTAACCTGGCCACATACAGAGACATGAACAGACCCGCTTGCCACATCCCACTCCAACCTCCTGTGGGAAAAGGCCATTAACTGCCAACTGATTCAGAGTGTGTGTGTGTGTGTGTGTGTGTGTGTGTGTGTGTGTGTGTGTGTGTGTGTGTGTGTGTGTGTGTGTGTGTGTGTGTGTGTGTGTGTGTGTGTGTGTGTGTGTGTGTGTGTGTGTGTGTGTGTGTGTGTGTGTGTGTGTGTGTGTGTGCGCGCGCGTGCGTGTGCAAGTTGGAGCATATGCGTGTAAGCATGTCTGAATATTTGCATGAGTAGGTGTGTAGGTGAAATAAAGTTCACCTGATGACCTGTCCTTTAGTAAATATCATTTTATGATTTCAATCAATCTATGTCATTTATAATTGAACTGCATCATCTATTGCCAAAGGGGCTTCATTATAAACCACACCCTACAGGTTTCTGAATACATTCCTTAATTTAAAATAAAAATGTATTCAGTATTGATACAGTTTACATATGTCAAATAAATGTTATAAATCTTTATATCCTATAGAGTACTCTGATTACAATTGATTGGGGATCAGGTTGGCAGTAAATATAGAATACAGGTGACTGTGTGTTGAAACATCACTGCATTACCATGAGGTGTTCAGGATGTTTGCTGGGACAGTATCTAGTCATGACAGGTCAAGGCCAACGTGAGTTATGGAATAAGAGTGCTCTCTGTAACAGTTGTTACAGGTAACAGGTTGCACAACATGAAGCTATCTGGCTACTCCTCTATGCTTAACGTAAATAAAAACATTGGCACTGCCTTTTACGGCTTCGGTGTGTGTGTGTGTGTGTGTGTGTGTGTGTGTGTGTGTGTGTGTGTGTGTGTGTGTGTGTGTGTGTGTGTGTGTGTCTGTGTGTGTGTGTGTGTGAGTGTGCGTGTGCGTGCACACATCTCCAGCTTGTCACTGTCAGAGAGAGCAGTTGGTCTACGTTAGCTTGTCTCCTGACAAAAAGCTTGGAGCAACGTCTTGTCTCCTTGTTTACTGTACAATGTCAAAGAAAATATATATATATATATATTGTACACGTTCACAATCTTATGGTATGCCGTACTAAGAAAGACAAAGAATCAATCACTTTCAAAGGTAAATGCCAGAATACTGACATAAAACAAACAGCTCCTGATCATGCACACAAAGTTCCCACTGGGCACAGACATCAATTCAACATCTATTCCCCTATGCATACAGTGCCTTACATTTTACATTTACATTTAAGTCATTTAGCAGACGCTCTTATCCAGAGCGACTTACAAATTGGGCCTTCAGAAAGTATTCACACCCCTTGACTTTTTCCACATTTTGTTATGTTACAGCCTGAATTAAATGGATTAAATTTACATTTTTTTTGTCACTGGCCTAAACACAATACCCCATAATGTTAAAGGGGAATTATGTTTTTCGAAATTCTTACAAATTAAGAAAAAAATGAAAAGCTTGAGTCTTGAGTCAATAAGTAGGCTTGCAACACCTTTGTTATTGCAAGCCTAAATAAGTTCAGGAGTAAAACGTACTGAACAAGTCAAATAATAAGTTGCATGGGCTCACTCTGTGTGCAATAATGGTGTTTAACATGATTTATTTTAGGACTGACTCATCTCTGTACCCCACACATACAATTATCTGTAAGGTCCCTCAGTCGAGCAGTGAATTTCAAACACAGATTCAATCACAAAGACCAGGGAGCTTATCCAATGTCTCGCAAAGAAGGCCACCTATAGGTGATGGGTAAAACATTTTAAAAAGCAGACATTGAATACCCCTTTGAGCATGGTGAGGTCTTTAACTACACTTTGGATGGTGCATCAATACACCTAGTCACTCAAAAGATACATGTGTCCTTCCTAACTCAGTTGGTGGACACAAAGGAAACCGCTCAGGAATTTCAACATGAGGTCAATGGTGACTTTACATTTACATTACATTTAAGTCATTTAGCAGACGCTCTTATCCAGAGCGACTTACAAATTGACTTTGACAGTTACAGTTTAATTAATGGCTGTTATATGAGAAAACTGAGGATGGATCAACAACATTGTAGTTACTCCACAATACTAACATAAAAAACAGAGTGAAAAGAAGGAAGCCTGTACAGAATACAAAATATCCCAAAACCTGCATCCTGTTTCCAACAAGGCACTAAAGATAATACTGCACAGAATGTGGCAAAGCAATTTAAAAATGTTGTCCTGAATACAAAGTGCTATGTTTGGGGCAAACCCAATAAAACACATTACTGAGTACCACTCTCCATATTTTCAAACATATTTGTGGCTGCACCATGTTATGGGTATGCTTTGTAGAAGAACCTTCGGCAGTTATTACAGCTGTGAGTCTTTCTGGGTAACTACTGTATATTGGTGAATACAAAATACAGTGGTTTGATTCCTCCTAAAAGTTGTCATATTGCATTTTTCAATACATTAAATATTGGAAGGTTAGAAAAGTGTACAATAGAGGTTGATCAATAGTCCTATCAATCTACCCTAATCCTTGCTAATCGCGGAACTGTGATGACAACGGTCCAGTTGTCGTGTAAAGTGACAGTTATTAAGTACAGTATGTGGGTTTCACTGAAGGTGGCTAAAACTGGAAAGTCCGGGCATATAATTAAAACATTCTAGAGAGCATTAAATCGGTAGGTTCGGCACTACTTTCATGGGTTTCCATAGGCTACAGTCTTTGGCTTGGGTCTCCAATTTCACCCCCGCAAATGATAATGCCATAGGCCTACAATAAAAATGATAATGCCATAGGCCTACAATAAAAATGTGCAATAATGACACAGATATTTATACTTCACTGTGGAAAAGAGTCTGAAACACCTGTCATGTTGACACGCTTTTCAGTTTGCTGAAATACGAATGGTTTCACATTTGTCTCCAGCTATCAGCAGGTCAAAAATATCTAATCCCCTTATCCAAACAGATTACTCATTTACCTAGGTCATATCAATAGCTCTCATCAATTTATACATTGCAGTGCTTGGAGCTTGGTGTTAGTTCTATTTCTAGTTGATGTTTTTCCACTTGGAACCGAAAGGTTGCTCGATCTTATCATGGTTTCCTCACGAGTAAAGGTGGTGTAATTATGAGGGAATTAAGTCATGGTCAGAATATGGTTATCTGTAGACACACCTCCATTTCTATGAAATGCAACCTAAACGAAGAGCTAGCTGTCACATGCGTTTCCTCATACTTACGTACAAGGCCAGAACATGCGTAGAGAGAGAAGTGCATAAAAAGGGAATAAAGGTTCATTTATGCACACGTAACTTGGGTCAGAATTCCCCCTAAGCCCCTTATTGGGACGCTGTGCAGGGAGTGAAAATGCTCTACTTTAAAAGGCCCTATTAGTCTCAGGACATGGACATTAGCATAACAGTAGACTTATCCTCTGGGCTGGAGGAAAGGGACGCCGTTCCCGGCCATTGAGAGGGGGCTTCTCCACACACACACGCACGCACGCACGCACGCACGCACACACACACACACACACACACACACACACACACACACACACACACACACACAGGCATACAATAACAGAAATACAACACACACAAAACCTCTGAGAGGTGGAGCTCAGACTGCAGTTCCACGACAGGAAAATAGAAACTGCATGTGTACAGAGCATGAAGCACGCCAGCATCCCAGTAAACGAGGGAGTGAGGGAGGCAGGGAGGGAAACACAACTCAGAGAACAAACCAGCTTCTATTGAGATAAAGGTATATGTTTACTGAGTTTTGAGAAAGGTGCTTTATTCTTACTTAGAATGGGGATGTAAAAAAATAGTTACCTCAGTGCTTAACTATCTGTTAAAAAATAGTTACCTCAGTGCTTAACTATCTGTTAAAAAATAGTTACCTCAGTGCTTAACTATCTGTTAACCATCTCTACATCCCACACTATTTATTTTAATTTTAATGTTGCTTGTTGTTGAGATGCACATCCAAATATTCAAAGTTATAACATTCTAAAATGGGGAATGTGCACTTGATCAAACAATCACATTTTTATTCAAGGGAAAGAAAAACTAAAAGTTGCCATGGAAACTAAGAGATGCATACAGAAGAACCCAACCTCCCTGAAAACTCTCCATGTTGGTCTGCCCCACTCACTCCATGGGGATGGCAGAAGAGAGAAGAGAATGGGTTCAAATGGAAGGGAGGGGTAACCTGTGTAGAACAAGCTGACCAACACTTCACGCTGAGTTTGGGAGAGAAAGAGGAGCCCAGACGACAGGACAGGACTTCCTCTATCCAACACAAACACAAACACACACACACACCTTCACTTAAATGCAGAAACATACATACATACAAACATACATACATACATACATACATACATACATACATACATACATACATACATACATACATACATACATACATACATACATACATACATACATACATACAAACATACAAACATACATACATACATACATACATACATACATACATACATACATACATACATACATACATACATACATACATACATACATACATACATACAAACATACAAACATACATACATACATACATACATACATACATACATACATACATACATACAGTGGGGCAAAAAAGTATTTAGTCAGCCACCAATTCTGCAAGTTCTCCCACTTAAAAAGATGAGAGAGGCCTGTCATTTTCATCACTTATTTTCCACCATAATTTGCAAATAAATTCATGAAAAATCCTACAATGT